>NW_027117989.1:0-169480 GCF_038497935.1 Neoaidaea tothii
CCCCGGCCCCCCGCGCCGCCGGCCCCCCCCCCCCCCGCCCCCCCCCGCCGGCCCCCGCCCCCCCCCCCGCCCCCCCCCCGCCCCCGCCCCCCCCCCCCCCCCCCCCCCCCCCCCCCCCGCCGGAGGCTCGTGTACTGCCACTGCTCCGGCGGCGACTCCGTCGAGGGTGGCTGCCCTGCGGGCAGGTATCATATAGCCGCATGTAGCCGCGCAGACACATGTAGCCGCGCAGACGCCTGCCCGCAGGGCAGCAACCCTCGACGGAGTCGCCGTCGGAGGCTCGTGCGCTGCCACTGGCGAGCCTCCGGCGGCGACTCCGTCGAGGGTGGCTGCCCTGTGGGCAGGTACCATATAGCCGCATATAGCCGCACAAGCGGTGCCCGCAGAGCGGCACCCGTGACGGATCGCCAGCGCAGGCTCGTATGCGGTGGCGTGACTCTGTCGAGGACCCTGAGACTGCATACAGCCGCTGCATATAGTCGCTGCAGGGCGCAGCGGGCGTTCGACGAGCGTCGCGGCCTCAGCGAGGCCCGCGGTGCGCCCCACGCGGCGACGGTCCGGCAGCGCGCCGGGCCGCGCGCAGGCCGTGGCGCGGCCGGGCACGGCGCATGGCCGCGAGTGCGCCACTACGCGGGCACGGCCGGCAGCACCCAGGGGCTGCCTGTGCCGGGGGGGGGCCGACAAGGCCCAGGGCCGCATTGAGTCAAGCGCTAGCGCACGCCACCTGCACCCGCTGTCTCACATGCATGCGATGGGCTAAACGTACGCACCTGCTACCGGGATCCTGGCACTAGCACCGACCCACCCGCGCCATTGGGTCGCGGATCCAGCGCGCTGAATGAACAAATGTTATTAGGCGCCTTCCAGGCTGTACAAGCAACGAGTGTCGGTTCTAAACAAGCAATTATATAACAAAACGGCCGCACGCGGACGCGGCGGCCCGGGGTCGCGGCCGGCGGCAGAGCCGCCTTCGGGCCGGGTGGCAGGGCCAGGGTAACGAGAGAGTCTGACACGGCCATGAATGCGTAGAGATGCTGATGCGGGTCGGGATCGGCCGGCGCGGCCGGCGGCGCGTGTGTAATCAAGAAACAGAACATGACCCGTCGGCGACGGAATGTAGAGGAGAGCTTTTGGGGGGTGGCTACATGACCACGCACTTGTCGTCGGGCCGCGTCTGCGCGGCCTGCGCGGGCCTTGCGCCCAGGTTCGTTGCCGTCGACGTCTGGCGCACCGGCGCCTGTGTCTTGAGCGCGGCGACAGGCTCTGCCGGCGCCGGAGACGGCGCCGCGGCCGGCTCCGCCGGCTCGTCGCCGCCGGCGGCAATCATCTTCTCGGCCAGGTACGAGTACTGCGGTCAGCGGCCGGCCCGCGCGCGCACTCACAATCTTGATCCACGTGGTCTCGATCTGCGGCGAGAATTTCTGGCGTCAGTCCGGCGCAATTGCGTCCACCTACCGGGCCCAGGCGGTCCCGCAGCGTCTGGATGAGGATCACGCCCAGGAGCTCGAACTGTCGTCAGCGCCGTCGCCGCACTCCACTTACGTGCGCAGCGTCCACGCCAATCACGTACGCGTGACGGCGGCCCATACGCTCCAGGATCTCGTCCAGCGACTCAAGCGACTCGAGCATCGCCAGCGCCGCCGAGAACAGACCCGACAGCGCCGCCGACTGCCGGCCAATGTCGGGGAACATAAACTCCAGGTCCGGCCGCACGGCAAACAGGTTTTCGTAGAACTGAGAGCAAAACAGACTCGCGGGCGAGCCCGAGTTCGACCCAAAGGGATTCGCTGGCGAGAGACCGATGCACCTGCCCGTCAGCACTCCCCGCGCGCGCACACCTACTCCTGCCACGACTCCTGCACCGCTGCCGCGTCCTCCGCCGTCAGGTCGATCTTGATGTCCTTCATGGACTTGCTCTTGGTAACCGCCTGCGGCGGCCGCGGCGCCTCCGCGCGCGGTGCCGCCGCCGTCGCCGTGCCGCGCGACGACCCGCGCGACTCCAGCCGCGGCTGTGGCGTCCGCTGTGCACGCTCGCGGCGCTCGTGGGGGGTGCGCGCCGTGGCCGCCGCCTTCTTCTTCGACTTGGACCGGCTCGAGCCGGTCAGCCGGCGCAGCAGCGCCAGAAGCCCGCTCATCGTGGGCCGTGGGCCTGAGGTGTTCGGACGCGTCGGGGCGCCTGCCGCGGTCTGATCGCTGCTCTGACACGCCTGCGCGATGGGTGCGCAAAACTGCGGGACAAGGTCCGGGCCCGACCTATTTATTGCTGCACGCCGCCGCCTGCCACGCCCGAAGCAGCGCGCTGCCGAGTGAACAGACCGGGACGGCCCAAAACCACCTAAAACAAACCTAAAGTGGCAAGGCCGTGCCCGACAGCTCCACACGACATGAATCGACGGGTGCGGCCTACGCCGGCGCGCCCGCTCCTGCTTCGGCTACCGCGTCGGCCTATCTTTAGACGTCTCATGCGGATCGAAGGGGAACCTGCCGACGCGGTGCGCGGTGCATGCGTAGCGCGGCCGGCCCTGCCGCGCCCGTAGCTGGGCGTAAGGCCATAAAGCCTATGTTTGATAGGCTCGTCCTGCACACGCACGCCGCCGCACACGCACGCCGCCGCGGCCCGTCGCCCGCCGCCCACGGCCGCCGCCGCGCGCGGCCCTGTGGCCCCCCCGCGCGGCGCAGCACGCGCGCTGCCGGGGCGCGCAACCCCTCCTACGGCGGCGCGGGCCCGGCAGCGCGCGTCGGCGCCCGCACGTCGTGGCCGGCGCTGGCGGCGAGGCGCCTGCTCCTGAGCTCCGCCACTGATAATGCACTTGGCGTGGGCCGCCTGATTGGGTTTGGCTGGCTGCACGGAGACGCGCCATGCGCACAGTACGCTGCTAGAGTAAACTCTAAAATAAGGGGGTCGCGTCGTGAAGGGGAAGTTTGAGGGGCATGCGAGACACGCACTTGTACCGGTACGAGTACGGCAGCCGCCGGCGCGTGGCGCTCGCGGTCGGGTACACGACGGACGACCACCACTGCGCCCCGCAACTCTGGTGGACTCGTTGCACGGTCCGGAGGCCAGCGCGGCGCCTAGCGCAAACCGACTAGGCCCGCCGTTTCCTACGTTATCTGTCGCACGATGACCGGCCGTTGCCGACTCACTGGGACCACTGGTCAGGGTCGCGCCGCGACAGTGGCCCGGTAACGACCACAGCCGGTTCGCGGCCTATGCTGGACCGCTCCCCCTGCCGCCCACGCGACCGCAGGTTCACTGCCCGTCGGGCCTCCGGCCTGACGCGGCGCGGCGCCAGGTCGCTGGCCACGGCTCGGGGCCGCTACGAATACGACGAACCGGCCGGTGTCCAGCTAGCGACCATCACTAGCGGCCGCCTAGCCAAAAGTCGTTCCACCGGCAGCCGCCGGCCTAGCAGCCGTTCGGGCGAGTTATGCGGTAGTGGCCTTGGGCCTGCGAGCGCTGCACACAATGGCCAGTGGACTGCGGCGCAGCTAGTGGACTGCCGTGTGTTCAGGAGCTGCATGATCTCGCATTACCGGCCGCAATTGCCGCTGCGGTCGGTCCCCTGTGCCGATTGTAGGCCCTGTGGGGCGCGCTGCTGCAGCTGCCGATCGTCGGCGGACGCTGGCCCGCGGCCCCGACAAGAGGGGCAGCTCTGCGGGTGACGACAGCGGGCGTTGGGCGGCGCGGCAGCAGGCCTGCGGCCGGACGGTGCTGCTAGGCGGCCGCTGGATGACTCTGGAGGCCGCAGCCACCGGGTGCTGCTGGGCGCTATCGGTGCCACTGGGTGCCACTGGGTTCCTCTGGATGCCACTAGGATGCCCGCGGCCTGCTAGCGGTACCGCCGGGGCCACTGGGCCACTGGGCAACTGGCCTGAGCCACCGGTCTCTGGCCTCCTTGGCCGCTACACCACTGCACTCCATGGCCAGCGGTCCATGGTGCCATCTGATCCACTGTCTCAGACCTCCAATGGTCCCGACCAGTGTCTGTCGCCGCCAGAAGCCACCGCCGCGCGTCTTCATGTGCGCCATCCGTCTGGAGGGTAGCGTGCCGCCGCGCCGGCCGAATCCCGGCCGGAGCATCAGCCGCCGCCGCGTGACCCCGGAACTCCGGGCTCTGCTCCGGCAACTGCCGCGGCGTCTCGCGTTCGCGCCGACACGCCGTGCGCAGAGGTGGGTGCGGTGGGCGTCCGGTGGGGACTCAGCCACGGCTTAATGGGTGGGCACATCCACTGGCTTCCCGGTGGGCAAGCCTCCAGTGCACGTCTGCGCTCGGCCTGCGCGCCCGACCACCACAAGGCGCAATCCCCGTGCATACGTGGCAACCGTCCGGACGGTTGGTCCGTTCCTACCGCCATCTCTAGTTGCGGCAATTTACCGGAGCGCGCACATGGCCGCGCAGCCGCGGTATTCCGAGTAGCCCCCTCTGGGCGCCTCAGTGGCCGGCCGCCGCTAACGGTTCCCCCCTGTGGTCACCCCCTGTGGTCACCCACTGGCGGTACCTGTCCATGGCGTCCACAGTGGACGGGCGGCACTGGCCTGGCCACTACCGCCCATCCGTAGCGGCCTGCCAGCGTACGCACTACGCCGGCGCGGACCACTACGCGCTATCTCCATCGCGCCCTTGGCAGGTAGGTCACTGAAGCCCAGCGTACCGCGGCGCCGCGCGCGACCACGTCCGTCCGTCCGCGCGCGCCCGCCCGCGCGCGCCGCCGCCGCCGCCGCCGCCGCCGCACAAGGCAGTCCCTGCGCCGCGCGCCACCACCACCCCGCTGGACAGTCCCCGCACGTCCGCTCTGGCGGAGAGCTGCTGGCCGAGACTAAACTGCGGCTGACTGCGGCCGCGACCATGGCTGCATCTGCCGGCAGATCCGCCCGTCCGCGCGTCCATGAACCGGCAAGCCCGACAACACGCCTGCGTCATTGCTCCGCAGCAAAGGTCGGTGCCCTAGCCACGGCTGGTTGGTACCGCAGCCATAAGTCCGATCCGGGCCGCAGGGCCCGATTTGCAGCTGCACGGCGTCAGCCGCTCACGGATTCGGTGCAGGGCAGCCCCGCAGCGGCTAGCGTCTTCCTTGGCGCGATGCTATGCGCAGCTGCCGCGCGCGGCACGGCCGTCGCGATGCCGGCACTGACATCACGCTACGACAAAGCCGGCTGAGCCGACCGCTAAATTGCGCACTCGTACGCCGAGGAATGTCGTGGTCTCGTTCCAGAATCTGCACGACTCGCCGGCACCTGCCGACTGCAGCGCGCCCAGCCGTGTTCTGACAGCTCACTAGGCGTGCTGGCTGCTGAGCTATCCAGCGCCGGCGTGACGTCCCTCCGCGCCTGACTGCACAACGTTACTCCGCGGCCCCCAGCCAACGTTCTTCCGGTACGCCGTGTACCGTTGTCCCGCCGCCGCTACCGTCTGACAGCAGTGCGCGCGCGGGAGCGTCGTCGGCCGCCTTGGTCGGACCGTTCTCGCCCGGCAACGATCGCCCTTGCTCAGTCAGGCCTAGGCTCGGCGGTATCTGCCGGTCCTGTTGGCAGCGCGCGACTGCCGCGCGCCGGCTCTGTCGCAGACGGGAACTCGCTCCGCCACGGTCGCAGTCTCGGCATGACGGCCGGCCGCCACTGAGTCACGGCCGTCGCGGCCTTCCCGGTCACCGGAGAGACCGTGGCGCCCAACACAGCGCGCGTCCGGACCGCGCCGTGCCCGCGAGCCGCCCATCCCTGGCTCGGTAGCACGGAGACGGTCTGGCGCCGGGCGGACCCGAGCTGCCGGCACGGTGCTGCGCGGTCGCGGTGGCTGCCGCCCGGCTCCCGGCGGGTTCGGCTGCCGACGCGAACCTGGCACGCAGTCCCGTGACCCGGACCTGACCGCCCGTGACCTGGCCACCCCCCCTCTGCGCCCGCACCTGCAGCCACGGTCGGCCGTCCCATAGTCGCTCTACTTTGGCCGCAGGTACGGGCCCCTAGGGCGCGCGGGTAGCCGCCAAGCGTCCAGACACCCGTGCGGGCGACCACAGGTGGCCATGGCGTGCTTTTTTGCTCGTGGTGGCCGGCTAATTAGACCCCAAGACAAGGCCACCACACCAGAACCGTGTCCGGCCGCGGCTGTGACCAAGGGCCGGGCCATGCAGTACTGCACTGGTGGCCTGACGGTTCGTCTCGCCACCGCCAAGCTGTTCGCACTGAGCTCTCGCGTGCTATTTCTAGGGCGGCTAGGGATGAAACAAATTCTCCTTGCAGAACGATGAAACACCGGACCCTACCGCGGACGGACCACGATCCGCGCCGCACAGCTTGAGCGAGACTAGCCTGCGGCTCCGGATTCTGTCCGGTACCTGCACCAGGCTTGTAGCATCACCCCGCCGCGGCAACGGGCCCTGTTGGCTAACATAGTTCGGCCCATTTCTGTTCTGGTGCTGTTCTGCATGCCTGCTGGCGCGCTGCCAGCGATGCTGCCAGTATCGGTACCGAGAGTACCGAATGTACCGAATGTACCGAATGTACCGAATGTGCTGGAAGCACATCCTGTAACCTCGCGGCTCAGCTTGAAGGGACGTATACGGCTGCGGCTGAAAGCTGTTGCCATGCCGATGATCCGGTCGCGTCGGTAGAGCCGACGGCCTTGCCGGCGGCAGTTGGGCGTGGCCGCTCGGGCACGTCTCCCTCGTAGCGCTGTAGTGCGTTGGCCTGTGGCCTGATGATCTACGCCGGGGCTAGGTTACGCCATGGCCCTGACTCATTGTGTAATGAAATGATCAGCGTGTGGAGCGGTGCAAGCGATAACACAAAGTTGTGTGGTTAAGCCTGCGCGCCGCACCAACACCACCACACGTCGCGTGATCGCTACGCCCCCAGTAGTCATCTGCCAAAACCAAACTTGAGCGTAGGCTTTGGCGATCGATCGTACGGACGCATGACTGTCGGCATGGACCTTCCAGAAACAGTCTATAGGCCGTTAGCGAACGCGAGCTCGACCAAAGTCGCGTAGTGGAGTTTCAAAACATCGTGTGCTCCGAGAATGTAGGCCCGTACACGCTACATGTACTCCTGGCCGCCCAGTCGTCAGACGGATAGAGGTACTAGGTTATCGGACGATCACATCCGGCGACGAGATAAACCTGAGACGACCTCGCGTTGCGATCTGTCCGATAGTCCGCGTACAGGTGGCCTGATTGTACTGGCGACCAGATCTCGCTACGCGGTCGCTAGTCGGAGTCAAGATAGACCGATAAGCCCGCTGGTGTACGGTATTGCGAGGGGGTGAGATGCTACGATGCGTAGGTCGGGGGATGAGGGGGGATGAGGGCAATGGCTGGTGGACGAGTGGGTGACCAGCAAGGTCGAGGTCACTGCGCGCGATCCACAAGTATGGAGGCATTCGTAGTAGACAGGATAGCAGCTAGAGCGCTGCCAGTGCTGCCAGCGCTGTCAGCATTGCCAGCGCCCAGCGACGGCGTCTTACGAAGGGCAGCCGGCGTCGATGCGCAACGGCGCCGCAGATGGCCAGCGCCGTGTGCAACACAGCGCGTGGCGCGCAACGTGCTGTGTGGCCTAGTCGCAGTACGCCTGGCCCGTTGCCGCGGCGTAGCCCAGCAGGCGCGCGTTCGAGTCCGGCGCGCGTTTTGTTTTGGACCGGGTAGCGGGCTGCATCAGGAGGCCGCGCCACACGCGCCACGCATTGTGGCATATGTGGCCAAAGGACGTGGCGGGAGGATGGGCGTAAGCGGCGCGCAGCAGGTCGGACCGCAATCTCAGACCGCACGGACGACAGCAGCCATCGGACGAGTGCACGAGTCGGACGCAGGCCGACACACGGACCAGATCACTCAGGGCGTTTCGCGCGCGATTGATTGGTGCTCGCGGCCTCGGTACGGGGACGGCAGAGCGCGGGCTGACCACGCAGGAGCCCAGAGGCAGGCAGCAGCGCAGCGGAATTGAGACCACGCAGCCAGCAAGAACAGACAGGATGGCGATCGCGGTGCAAGACCGCACGCAGGAGTTCCGGTCGTGCGTGGCCGCGCTGAACCGGATCAATCACTCGACGGTGTCGGCGTCGCGGCAGCAGCTCTCGTCGCCCAACTCGATGGCCGGACGCGAGGGCCGCGCGCGGGGCCCGCGCTCGGAGTTTGCGGCCCGGGCGTCGGCGATCAGCTTCGACATCAACAACGCGATGGGCAAGCTGCAACGGCTGGCGCAGTGTACGTGGGCGCGGTGGGGCGGAGCTGACGGCAGTGGCCCAGCGCAAGACGCTCTTCGACGACCGGCCGGTTGAGATAGCCGAGTTGACGTTCGTAATCAAGCAGGACCTGGCCAAAATCAACCACAGCATTGGCGAGCTCCAGGCGTTTGTCAAAACGGGCAAGAAGTCGTGGGGCCGCAAGGCCGAGAGCCAGGTCGACGAGCACTCGGAGAACGTGGTCGTGCTGCTGCAGGGCAAGCTCACGGACGTGACCGCGGGCTTCCGGGAGGTGCTCGAGCTGCGGACAAAGGTGCGTGTGGCGCGGGGCGCGGCTGACGGCAGAACATCCAGGCGTTCAAGTCGCGGACGGAGCAGTTCATCTCGTCCGCATCGGCGTCGGCCAAGGACAGTACGTGCGCGCGCAGGCCTGACTGACCCCAGCGTCCCAGTTTCCGGCATCGTCGCCGCTCTACGGCGGCGGCTCGTCGGCCACGCTCGAGAACCCGTACGGCGGCGACGCGGCCAACCCGTACGGCGCGGCCAACCACCAGGCGGACGTGCTCGCGCTGCCGGACCAGCAGCAGAGCATGCTGCTGCTGGAGGAGCAGCAGGACAGCTACATCAACGAGCGCAACACGGCGATCGAGGCGATCGAGTCGACCATCCACGAGCTCGGCACGATCTTCACCCAGCTGGCGACCATGGTCGCCGAGCAGCGCGAGGTCGTGCAGCGCATCGACCACGACACCGAGGACATTTCGCTCAACATCGTGAGCGCGCAGCGCCACCTGCTCAAGTATTTCGCGACCGTGTCCAGCAACCGCTGGCTGATGGCCAAGATTTTTGGGATAGTCATTGTGAGTACGTGCGCGCGCGGCGCTGACAGCCTAGGTCTTTTTCATGCTCTGGGTGCTCGTCAGCTGAGCGGCGGCTGCCGCGTCCGGCAGCCGGCCGGGCCGCCCGAGCCCGCAGGCCTTAGTTGTCAATATAATTTCTATTTCCGTCCCACGCCCGGAGCCGGGCGGCGCTTCGGTCGCGCCTGGCATGCCGTCACCGTGCGCCCGCCACTGGACGCGCTGTGGGCGGTCGGTCCGGCGGCCTGGCAGCTGCGATTGGAGGCCGAGCGTGTTCCGATCGAACTGTGCAGCCGTGCACATCGCACGGCTGCACGCCCGAGACCGGCATATGCGGCCCAAAATAGCAGCACAGTAGCCAGTTCCATCTGGACCGTGTCCAGTTTCTTGGCACGCCAACCCGCCGGCTCAGGAGACTTTAGGGGCGTCCCGGCGCACGGTGGGCGTACGCTCGCGGTTGCAGCCACCGGCCCGACGCGTGACCGTTGTACGGCCGCGGTTGGAGCAACGGCGGTGGCGGGTGGCGGCCCTCACCGCAGGGCGGCTGCGCGGCGCGACGGCTGTGCGCGGGCGGCCGCCCGAGCGCTGCGGGCGGCTGCGGGTCGGCGCTGGCGCGACGACGGCGCCGTGTTCGCGGTTCGTGGGCGGGGCCGGCGGACCCGGCGACCCGGGTCGGGTCTGGGCCGACCCGGGTCTGGGCCGACCCGACCCGGCGCGCGGGCCCAGGGACTGCCGCAGGGCAACCGTTCGATTGCGCGGCTGGGTCCGGCAGGCGGGGAGTCGACGCGAGGGGGGCGTGAGGGGGGCCGGCCCCGGGTCGGTGGGCGCGCGCGTAAGACCGACGCTTAGTCCTGGATCGGGCGGCGGCTACGGCCGCCGACGCCACAAGTGCCACGATCGTCACGGCGGCCGTAATGGTCGCTGCCGCGGCCGCCGGCCCTTCCGGCGTGCCTAGAGCGGCCGGGCGGGCGGCCAGACCGTAGCCGCCGCGCGGCCGCGTCCGGCAGGGCGGTGCGCGGCGGGCGGGGGCCGCGGCGGGGTAGCAGGGGCGACCCGCTTGCTGGTGACCCGCGGCAACGCGACCCGTGGCGGGCGGCCCGCGGGGCGACCCGCGGACGACCCGCGCCGACCCGCGTTTCCCCGTACACCGGTTCGCGCGACTCTTGCCCGGCCTCAAACCGCGCTGGCGGGCGACCCCCCGGGCCCTCGTGCCGCTTGGCAAGCGAGCGGCCGCGCCGGGACCATCAGGGTTTCAAGCGACACCCTTATGCCAGCCGTCGGTCGACAGCTGTCATGGAAGCCGCCGGCAGCCGGCGACAGCTGCCACGACCCTCGTCAGCCGCTACAGCTGCGGCCGCACCCACCGGCCGCGGCTAGGTGGTTCTGTCGTCGGCCGGCAGCGTTCCGCCGACGACATCCTGCCTTGTTCGGCACAGCCGCGTGCAGCCCTCGCCCGGGTGGGAAGCGGTGCAGTGCGCTTCTGGCAAGGTCCCGGCATGGCGGTGAGTTAAATTCAACCATAAATTAGTGTCCCTGCGCGCTAGCATGCATCCCACATGAATGCATGCAGCGCTTGCCCGAACGGGCCTACACCCCCTGGCCTACTCCGATATATGAGATCACTGGCCGGGCGGGCACTCTCGCCCGTAATCTCCGGCCGCCGGACGTAGCCCGACCGGCACAAGCGCTGGCCGCCGCCCGCGCGGCTGGCGCGGCGCCCTGGCGCCAACGGACCGGGCGAGCGGCGGTGCCGTTGGCGCCGGCTCCGCCGGCGCCGGCGGCGCCGCGCACCGGCGCGCCCGCACCGGCGCGCGCATTGGCACGCGTGAGTCGCCGTGCGGCTGGGGCCTGGGTGAGGCCGCGAACAGCCCGGTGCGCGCACGCCTGGCGGCTCCGCCGGCGCGCTGCGGTGCGCGCGCCAGGCGCCGCTGGCGCCCCCAATGACGCGCCCGCATGGCCTGGCCGGCCGCCCGTGGCCGTTGCCGGCCGTTGGAGCAGGCACCGGCTAGCCGTATATGCGGGCGTGCAGTCCGCGCTAGCCGCCTCTGCGTGCCCCCGTTCTCAGGAGTCGGCAAAATGTCTTGGCACAGGCTTCGATCCAAACCTTGCGCCCTCGAGGATCCGCCGCCGCGGCCCCGCAGCCGCGCTTTCTGGGCTGCCGGCCGGATTGGGCCGCGCTGTGCATGTGGGCGGCGGCTAGCGCGAGCCCTTAGCGGCCAATTGAGTTTGCGCTAGCCCGCGAGATGAACAAACGTGTGTTTTATTTCTAATTGTGGCACCGGTCTAAACAAAGCGCGTTTGGATCCGGCGCGGCTCCTCGAGCGAGCAATGGCAAATTTAGCACACGCTCAGCACCGGCTGGGCCGCCGAGCGCGGCCAGCCGTGCATTCTCGCCGGCTAGGTGCCCTAGGCGGGCACGGCTAGCCGGGCTGTGCTAAATCGGGCGCCGGCGCGGGCGGGGGTATAAGAGCGCCGGTAGGGCCCGGAGTAGCCGCCAGAACACAATGAAGCTTTCGACAGTGTCTGGAATCGTTGCCTCGCTGGCGCTCGTCGGCGGGGTCAGCGCACTCAAGCTGCCCAAGGTCCAGGTGCCGTGCGACGCGGCCCGCGGCGACCTGGCGTGCCCGCGCGGCATGGCCTGCGGCAGCAGCGGCTGGTGCGAGCCGTCGGTGAACCTCGAGTACGAGGAGCCGACGTCGTACGTGGCGTCGTTTGGCAAGGCGCACAAGTGGGGTCTCGTCCACGAGCAGGACGACGACGGCTCGTCGTCGTCGCAGCCCGACTACGGCTCGTTCAACTTCACGACGGACGGCTCGTGCGGCGCCAGCCACGGCTACACGGTCTGCGGCGACTGGGAGGGCGGCCCGTGCTGCTCGGCGTACGGCGTGTGCGGCTCGTCGTACTCGGCGTGCGGCCCCGGCTGCCAGTCGGGCACGTGCTTCACCGGCTCGCGCCCGCGGTTCTACTCGCAGCCGCTGGCGAGCAACGAAACGACCGAGCCCGGCACGTTCGACATCGTCGGACGGTCGGGCGTGCCGGCGATGCACGCCGGCCTGCTGCCGAACGGCAAGGTCTTCTTCCTGGACAAGCTCGAGAACTACACGGAGGTCCGTCTGCCGAACGGCCAGTACGCGTACTCGACCGAGTACGACCCCGAGACCAACACGTACACGCCGCTGGCGTACAAGACCAACGCGTTCTGCTCGGGCGGCGCGTTCCTGGCGAACGGCGCGGTCGTGTCGCTCGGCGGCAACGACAACATCACGTACGTGGACCCGACCATCACGCAGGGCTTTGACGGCATCCGGTACCTGAAGCGCTCGTGGGACGACTCGTCGTACGACGGCCAGGACTGGTCCGAGCCCGGCAACAAGCTCAACACGCGCCGGTGGTACGCGTCCGCGCAGACGCTCGGCAACGGCGAGGTCTTTGTGATCTCGGGCTCGCTCAACGGCAAGGACCTGACGGTGCCGGCCAACAACAACCCGACGTACGAGATCCTGGACCAGACCGGCCACTCGTGGTCGGGCTCGATCACGCTGGACCTGCTCGTGGACAACCAGCCGTACTACCTGTACCCGTTCGTGCACCTCATGCGCGACGGCCTGCTGTTCATCTTCACGTCGCGGTCGTCGATCCTGTACAACATCTACTCGCACTCGGTGATCAAGACGCTGCCGGACCTCGCCGGCGACTTCCGCACGTACCCGTCGACGGGCTCGTCCGTGCTGCTGCCGCTGACGTACGAGAACAGCTGGGCGGCGGACATCATTGTGTGCGGCGGCGGCGCCTACCAGGGCATCTCGTCGCCCACCGACGACTCGTGCGGCCGCATCCAGCCCGAGTCGGCCAACCCGACGTGGGAGATGGACTACATGACCACGGGCCGTGTCATGGTCGAGGGAATGCTGCTCCCCGACGGCAAGGTCATGTGGCTCAACGGCGGCCACGTCGGCTCGCAGGGCTTCAACGTGTCGCGCGAGCCCGTGCTCGAGGCGCTGCTGTACGACCCCGAGGCCAACCTCGGCGAGCGCTTCACGGCGCTGGCCAGCTCGACCATCCCGCGCCTGTACCACTCGGTCTCGCTGCTGCTGCAGGACGGCCGCGTGATGGTGGCCGGCTCGAACCCGATCACGATGCCGATCCTGGTCGCGGACCAGTACACGCCGTACGTGACCGAGTTCCGCGTCGAGGTCTACACGCCGCCGTACCTGTCGGGCGACAACGCGGCCAAGCGGCCCACGGGCGTGACCTCGTCGCTGCGCAGCATCCACACCGGCGACACGTTCACCGTGACGTTCACGTCGCCGGTGTCGCTCGGCGCCAACGACAAGGTCAAGGTCCTGATCTACCACGGCGGCTACGTGACGCACTCGCTGCACATGGGCCAGCGCATGATCTACCTCGAGTACTCGGGCCTGCGCCACGCGCACGCGGGCGCCACGCAGACCGTGACCGCCAAGATGCCGCCGAAGAAGAACATCTCGATCTGCCCGCCGGGACCGTACCTGCTGTTTGTCACGGTCAACGGCATCCCGTCCGTGGGCGTGACCGTCATGATCAACGAGCAGGTGTTTTAGGCCGGCCGCAAAAAGATAAAAGCGGCACAGCCGCGCACCGCCACCGCACGCCACGTGCACCGCCACTCGTTAGCCTAATACCAAATGTCGTAATCTTGCATTGCCGCGCCCTATGCCTGCCGCTTTCGGCAGGCCGCACTGACAGCCGGCGCGCCGGGTCGAACGCGCCGCTGTCACTGCGTCTAGCCCGGGGCCGGATGCGCGCCCCGCGGCCGCCGCGGTGGCCGCGCCGCCGCCGTGGGCCGCTAGCTGCTCGGCACCGCGGCGTGGCTGCCTCACGTCGGCGGCGGGACCCGAACCCAATGCCCGTACCCCTCCGCCGCCGGAGCCGCACCGGTAGCGCACCGCCACAGCACCGCCCGATCGCCGCCCACCCACACCGCTACGGCCATCTCGCCGCCGCCGTCTTCCATCGCCTTCACTCCGACCGCCCGCCTCGCAGATCCCGGCCGCCGCGCTCCGTCGAGCGCCCCGCCCCCGCCACCGCCCGTCCCGTCCGGCCCGATTGCTGCGGCGCCCGCGACCGCCGCTGGCAGAATTGCTGCCATGGCGCCCGCGTCCGCCCCGGGCGCGGCCGCCAAGTCCGAGAAGCGGTTCCGGTGCACGCATCCCGGCTGCGACAAGGTCTTCAACCGCAAGGACTACCTCTCGCGGCACGCCGTCAACCGTGAGTGCGCGGCGCGCGCGCGCTGACCCCAGACTTCCCCGTCCGGCCGTACCAGTGCCCGATATGCCCGTCGCAGTTTGCGCGCCAGGACCTGCTGGACAAGCACATGCTGACCAAGCTGCACGAGAAGCGCCAGAAGCGCGAGGCGCTCAAGCGGCTGGCGCCGAAGGACGAGCTCGAGCCCGAGGGCTCGTCGCCGGCCGAGTACAGCAAGCGGCTGGCCACGGACGACTACGAGCGGCCGGAGCTGTACGCGTCCCCGTACGCGCGCGCCCGCGGCCTGCCGGCGCTGGACTCGCCGGCGGGCCTGGGATCGCCGCGGCCGGCGGGCACGCCGGCGGCCGAGCCCGCGGGCACGCCGGCCGCGTCGCCGCCGCGCGAGCCGCTGCTGGGCCTGCCGCCGGCGCCGCCGGTGTCGGCCGGCGTGCCCATGCGCTCGCTGCCCATCACGCTGCTGTACGACCAGGCCGCGCCCGCGCCGTACGCGGCCGCGCCGATCGCGCCGGCGCCGGCGCCGGCCCACCCCACGTTCTTCCCGAACGAGCAGCTGACGTTCGGCCAGGAGGCGCCGTCGTTCTCGCTCGACACGTTCGACCTGTCGCTGGCCGACCACTACGCCTGGCTCTTTGGGTCGGACATCATGGCCGACTCGCTGCCCGCGCCGGCCGAGCCGCTGATCGAGGCGCAGCCGTGGCAGGACCCGCTGGCGCCGCTGCCGCCGCTGGCGGGGCCGCTGCTCGAGCCGCTGGCGGGCCTGCCGCGGTCGCTCGAGCCCGAGCCGGGCCGGGCCGGCCCGGCGCCGGCCGCGCAGCTGACGCCGCCCGAGTACCTCTCGATCGCGCGCACGTTCACGCCGCACCCGCCCGAGTCGGACCTGCACTCGGCGGTCTCGGAGGTGCTCCCGGACGTGCTCGTGCGCATGCTCAAGGTGCTCGAGAACGTGCCCGAGATCTCGGGCGACCACCCGCTGTTCTCGCTCAGCGCGATCCAGTCGTACCTCTCGCTGTACTGGGTGCACTTCAACCAGCTCTACCCGATCCTCCACCGGCCCACGTTCGACCCGTCCGCGGTCGACCCGGCGATGCTGATCGCGATCGTGACCATCGGCATGGCGTACTCCAACATCGCGGGCGCGTCCGACCTGGCGATCACGATCCACCGCAAGTTCCGCAACATCGTCTTCCTCATGATCGAGGACCAGCCGCACGTCCAGCTGTGGGTGCACCAGACGCTGCTGCTGACCAACTACTTTGACAAGATGCTGGGCTCGACCGTGCAGTACGACATGAGCCAGTTCTTCCACGGCACCAACATCGCGCTGATGCACTTCTCGGGCTACCTCAAGGGCACGTCCGAGCCCGCGTTCATGGACGAGCGCAGCGGGCGGCACCTGCGCACGGAGCAGCAGTGGAAGGAGTGGGTGGTGTACGAGACGACCAAGCGCACCGCGTTCTTCGCGTTCATCTGCGACACGCAGCACGCGACGCTGTTCCGGCACTCGCCCATCCTCTCGGCGTTCGAGGTCCGCCTGGAGCTGCCGTGCACGGACGCGTGCTGGGAGGCCTCGTCCGCCGACCAGTTCTTCCAGGCGTGGGAGGCGCAGACGCAGCTGTACGGCACGCGCCCGGCGTACGAGCCGCGCGCGGCGGACGACGACCGGCGCCCGTCCGTGTCGACGTCGGCCACGACGTCCGCGGGCTCCACCGGGCCGCCCGGCGGCGCCATCATGATGCTGGGCTACCCCGACCCCAACCCCGACAAGGCGCGCCCGCCGTTCCTGCACTCGCTCAAGCGGCTCATCCGGCCGACGTCGATCCACGCCAAGGACCCCGACTTCTCCCAGCACTCGCAGTTCTCGTGCCTGATCCTGCTCCACGGCCTGCTCTCGATCTGCTGGGACATGCAGTGGCGCGGCCTGCTCGACATGGGCATCGTGTCCAAGCACCGCATGACCGAGTTCAAGTCGCGGCTCGCGGCCTCGTTCGACAACTGGAAGTCGTACTTCGACTCGCAGCTGCGCAAGTCCAACCTGCCGTCCATCACGTCCGTCGTCACCCACAACGCGCCCGCCGACGGCGCGTTCATGCCCGCCGGCCACTTCATGAACAACTTCAAGGGCAACTCGCCGATGCTGTGCTCGAACTGGGCCATGTACCAGCTGGGCCTGATCGTGCTGCACGTCGACACCATGAACCTGCGCGTCAACGCGGGCTCGCCCAACGTGCTTGGCCGCAAGATCCGCGACGTCGACCGCGAGATGTGCAACCGCCAGGTCCAGGCCTGGGCGCGCTCCGAGGACGGCCGGCTGGCGACGCTGTACTCGGTCCAGTTCATGATCCGCATGGCCGAGAACGAGCGGCTGCTCGACGCGGCCGTGCACATCCCGTGGTGCGTCTACCTGACGACGCTCACCATCTGGTCGTACGAGATCTGCCAGGGCACCAACCTCGTGCCGCCCCCGGGCACCACCAAGCGCCCGGCCGACGGCACCACCAACGACAGCGCGTTCCACGACTACCGCCAGCTCGTCACCGACCGCATGCGGTACAAGACCGACGCCGGCGTCAACGTGCCCAACGCCAAGACCGACGCGGTGACGTACCTGCGCCTGCTCAACGAGCGCCTCAAGTCCCCGGCCCTGGAGGCCCAGTCCGACGACGGCCAGCGCAACATGCGCAAGCAGATGGTCGTCGGCCTCGTCGCGTACTCGGTCTCGTTGCTCGTGCCCATCAAGTGGGGCTTTGTCGTCCGCGGCTGCGAGGTCCTGGCCAACATCCTCAAGGAGTACGACTGAGCTGTATTATAGTGTATCTATAGGCCCTGAGCCGCAAAGAACCGCTGCGCGCGCGCCGCGCAGACCGCCGGCACGCACAGCACCGGGTTGAGCACGCCCACGGCGTTGCCGGCGTCGACGGCGACCCCGGCCGCGGCCGCCGTCCACCCGAACGCGGGCCCGAGGCCGAGCATGGGCGCGTACGCGTACCGCGTCTGCGCCGCGCTCAGCCCGGCCAGCGCGTAGCACGTGTGGTACAGGTCCGCCGACGTCGTGGGCTTGTCGCGCAGGCCGCCGCCGTCGTCCTGGCAGCACGCGAGCACGTACTTCTGCAGGTCCGCGCGGCTCCAGGCCACGGCGTGGCCCGCGGCCTCGACCAGCCCGACGCTGCCGCCGACCCACCACGCGTAGCACCCGTCCACGAGCTTGTGCGTGCGCCCCGAGAACCCGCCCTCGGGCGCGTACTGCCGGCCACCCAGCCACCGCTGCCGTCAGCCGCGTCCGCCCGCCACTTACCACCAGCGCCGGCATGTCCACCAGCCCGCCGAGCTCGGCGGGCGGCACGAGCACGCACAGCGCCGCCAGCGCGCAGAACGTGTACCCGCCGTGCGCCTCGTCCCCGGGCGCGCCGCCAAACCCGCCCTCGTACGTCTGGCACGAGGCCACCCACGCGGCCGCGCCGGCCACCAGCTCCTCCGTCAGCACGTTGGCCAGCGCGGCCACCGCCAGCGCGCAGTACATGGCGCGCACGTCGGCCTCGCCGCCCACGTGCATCACAAACGACCCGTCCGCCTGCTTGAGCGCGCGCAGCCACCGCAGCAGCGCCGCCCGGTCCACGCGCGCCCACGCACTCTCGTCGCCGGCAATCGCCAGCGCGTTCATGGCCGCGTAGCACGGCGCCAGGTGCGCCATCTGCCCGTTGCCCCCGGCGAACCCGCCGGCCGGGCTCCAGCACGCAAAGACGCTCTCGACCGCGCGCGCGCGCAGCTCGGCGTACCGCACGCTCGGATACGCCGCGTAGTGTGTCCCCCGCCCGCTCGCAAACTCGGGGTCCAGCGTCGCCAGCGCGTTCAGCGACCAGAACAGGATCCACGCCCGCGACGCGTCCAGCGTCGTGAAGTAGCTGGGCAGCGTGTTGGTCAGCGCGCCCAGCAGGAACCCGACGTGCTGCGTGCGCGCCAGCGCCGGCAGCTCCACGCCTCCGGCCACCGCCCGGCCCCGCACCAGCGGCTGGCACACCGCCGCGGTCTCTTCCTGGCTCTCGGTCGTGACCGACCGCAGCCCGGGCCGCAATGCCGGGGCGTCCGAGTGCAGCTCGTTCGTGTCGACGTAGACGTCCATGGCCTCGTCCTCGCTCGTCCAGTCCGATCCGTCCGTGTCTGGGCCTGCCGGACTCGCTTGCCTGCTCGCCCGTGTGCTCGATCGCCCGCTGCGTCCGGCGTCTGCTGCGGATCCGGTGCGTCGCTTGAACAGCGGCATGCTGCGGGCTGCGCTTGTTTGCGGTTGTGGTTAGGCGCCTGTGCCGCACGCGGTGCGGCGTGAGCCGCACGCTCTGCGGCTCAGCACCGCCCTCTCTCTCGTCGCCGTTCTGCGTGCCGCCGGCGCGCGTCTGCCGTCCGTCTGGCGGACCTGCCGATCTGGCACTTGTCTGCGTCGCACGATCAGGCCCATAACGCGCTACAACGATGAGCCGTGGAGCTACGGTACTACAGGCTACCGCGCTCTATATACTGTGCACAGTGTTACACAAGAGACTCGGTCGGCATGACGCCAGGCCGCACAGAGAGCGGCTCAAATTTCCTTGTACGGCAGTCTCGGCGGACCCCGGAGCCATGTCCACGGCGGCGGGTCGTGCATAGTCACAGGGGGCCTCCAGCGGCGCTCCGCCGAGGGCGGCCGCGCTGGTGAGCCGCACGGGATGCGGCGCGCGCCGCACATCATGCGGCTCATCTCGACTTTGCTTGCCGGGCAGCCACCTCGGCGGAGTCGCCGCTAGAGGCACGTGCAACGGCAGAAGAACCCCTGGAGGCGTCCGGGATGGTCGCGGCGCATGCGAGCCGCACGAGATGCGGCGCGCGCCGCACATCGTGCGGCTCATGCACGCTCCCCAGGCAGTCCCTCGGGTGAGTTGCCGCCGGAAGCCCGTCAGGCTCCCAGAATACCGGGCACAGATCTATTATCAGAAGCCGGCAAAAAAGGCCTGGCGAGTTACGCGAACGAGCGCCGCACGTTTGTGCGGGAAATCAAACTCCTTAAGCTTCTCGAACCGAGACGTGCGCTCGAGGTAGCCGATGACCTTCGCGTTGTCGGCGCGGGGCTCGAGAAAGACGTGGTCGGTGCGGAGATCGGTCAGGAACAGGTAGTGCGTGACCGAGGGCATCCAGGCCTGGACCAAGTGCGGACCGCGCAGGGCCGGGTTGCCGACCAGCAGGTGGAAGCCCATGTCGTGGGGTCCCGGGGCCGCGAACGGCGCGAGGCGGTCCTCGGCGGCGTAGTAGAGCTCGACGTAGAGAAACTTGACGCCGTCGAACGAGCCGATGGCCGGGACCACGTGGCGGTCGGCCAGAATGCCCGTCAGGTACGCATGGTGCTTGTCCATGTCGCCGGCCTCCTGCCAGAACGCGTCGACGCGGGGGTCGTTCATCCAGGCGTGGAAATCGGCCAGATCGGCGTTAATGTCGGCGACGTGCAGCGTAAACGTCTTGCCGACGGCCGGCACGAACCGCGAGTAGAGCAGGGCGCCCTGCGGCGGTCGCGGCAGCCGGGCGGGCGTGGCCGGCGAAGACACGAGCGAGGCAGCCGCCGCGGCCGGGCGCGGCTCGGTCCAGCCGTAGTCGGCGGGCGAGGTCTGGAAGAATGCGGACCGGGTCGCAAAGAAGGCACCGAGACCGGGGTCGAAGAGCAGGAACGATTCGGTGCCGGCGAGGCCGGCGGCCGCGTAGACGTCCTCGCCGGTCGTGGGCGCGCGCACGACGAGCGTGGCGGCCGCCGAGGTCTCAAAGGTCGTGTAAAGCAGCGCCCAGACGGCCTTGGCCGACGCCGCGCCGGCCAGCGTGAGCGTGGTGGTGGCCGCGTCGGCGGCCGCCGTGAACGGCACGGACTCGCCAGCCACGACCAGCGTGAGCCCGGCCTCGGACTCGGTGACAGAGACGGGCTCGCCGCGCGGAAGAGTGAATTGGATCGCCATGGTGTCGCGAGATCCTGCGCTGGCCATTTAACGCGCTGTTGGCAGCGCTAGCACGGTTTGGCCCCGGATTCACTAAGAGAGGCCGACATCGGCAGCAGGCCTGGCCGGTCTGCGCGCCGAGCCTGGCAGCGGACCGGCCGCAAGGCCGGGCGGCGGGAGGGAGAGGCAGGAGGGCGGTGCGCCGCACACGGTGCGACCGACGCGCCGCATATCGTGCGGCTCAATACGGACGCCGCACTCCCTGCGGCTCAAACAGGCGCCGCACCGCGTGCGGCTCAGCGCACGCCCTGCTCCAGCTGCAGCTTTAATACTTTATTAAATTGGCACAAGGTATAACCGTTCTTTCGTAACCATAGAATACATATCATAAGGCAGTAATCAAAAAACTGTGCGGCAATAAACACATTATGAGGAAGAAAACGAAACACCGATATTTTTTAAATTTCCCAGCCAGTCCGTTGTGCAAACCAAACTTCCTTGCAAACTCAGAAGATCTAATTGAATACTCGTTCAGCGTCTATGTCCGCCCGAGAGCGGCGGGTTGTTGTAGCATCGTCCGAGCTTAGATCACGTTGAGCTGTGTGTCCATGTAGAGTCCGCGGCCGCGGTGGGCGCGCATCAGGCGGCGCAGGGTCGAGTCCCACTGCATCAGGCTCTCCTCGTTGCGCATGCGCATGTTGAAGCTGCCCGAGTCGTTCTCGCCCTGCCAGTAGATCGTCAGGTAGTACGCGTTGTCGTAGCTTGTGATGTCGCCGCTCGTGTACTTGGCGGCCGGGTTCGGGATCGTAGCTGTCGACGTGGTGATGTACGTGATGTTGGCAATGTAGATCCGGCCCTTGAGAATGAGCGGGCCGCCGCCGACCTGCGCCGCGGCCGGCCCGACCGGGGCCTGGCCCTTGCGCATCGTGGTCGTCAGCAGCTTCTTCTTCTTGGACTGCGACGCGGCAGTGTGCGAGCCCGAGCCGCGCGACGACGGGGGGACCGACGCGGCGGCGGCGACCGTCGGCGCGGACGGCATCGGCGCCGAGATCGACGCCAGCAGGTTCGACGAGCTGCCGGGGTTGCTGTCGCGCTTGCCGATGTAGTCTTTGATCGAGCCCGAGCCAAAGCCGTTGCTGGACCGGTAGCTGGCCGCGGCCGACATGGGGCCGCCCGGCGCTGTTGCCGAGCTGCTGCTGCTGCTTGGCGGCGCCATCGCGCCGCTGCCGGCAGCCGCGCCGCCGGGCACCGCCGGCTCCTCCTTGCAGCAGAGCACAATGTTCTGGAACAGGTACACGTGGTACTCGCGCATGATGTCGCCCTTGGAGACGTGGAACATGCCGTCGTACAGCAGCGCGCCAAAGTCCTCGATCCGGTGGCCCTTCCAGTCTTCTATCCGCTCGCACAGCGACTGCACCTTGGCCACGTTCTCGATCTTGCGCTGCGTCTCGTTCACACGGTCCGTCACGCGCTTGATCGTCTCCTCGCCCTGCAGAAGCTCGGAGAAATTTGGGTCCGTTCGCGGCGTGGCCTTGATCAGTTGCTGGACGTCAGTCTTGGTCGGTTGCGCGCACTTACCCGCATCAGCAGAGGGTATTTACAAAGGCGCTGGATTGGCTTGATCAGCAACGACTGCAGCTCATACGTCGGCTCGATCATGTCCTTGAGCGCCATCAGCTTCGGCGTCTCCTTGAGGGCCAGAGTGGCCGCATACTGCTGCTGCGACGCAAACGTCTCGTAGACGGCAAACGCCGACTCCATCGTGATGAAGAGCATGCCCCACCGCTGGCGGTTCAGCGGCTGGCAGGCGTTGGCCTCCACGCCGACGAGGAATCGCCGCTGGAAGTCGACAAGAGTGTTCAGGTTAGGGAAGAGGTAGTGAATCGTGTCGGCCGAGACGATCTCCTGGGCCTGCAGGGCCTGCATGTACTCCTGCAGGAGCTCCAGGTCGCGCACGTACGTGCGCTCGGTCCTGAGAATCTCCTCGACGACGGGCACACGGCTGTCCATGACTCCGGAAGAGCGGGACGAGTCGCGGGCAGACTCACCGCCAGCGTCGGCGCCATCGGCGCCGTCCGCGTAGGCGGCTGCGGCCGCGGCCGGGTCCTCCTTAGACGGGTTCAGCGACTCCCACGAGTTCAGCACGAGGCCGACTGTCTTGGTGACCTTGAGAAGGTCTGTCGTGTCGTCCGAGAACACGTTCATGATCGTGAAGAGGTCGTCGTCCGAGTAGCCCAGCTCGGTCTTGCAGGCCTGGACAAACTCGTAGACAGCCTTCTTGCAGGTCTTGATGTTCAGCGGCGCGGCTCCCGGCGCCGTCGGCGGCACGTTCAGCGGCTTGCCCAGGTTGAGCGCGTTAAAGAGCATGCACAGGCCGGAGCCCTGGCGCAGGAACCGCCAGAGCTGGGTGACAGGATCGACCGCCGGCGGCGGGGCCGCTGCGACGAGCGTGCCACCCGAGAGCGGCGTCGGCGGTGCGTCCGCGACCGGCGCGGCGACAGCGGTACTGTCGGTCACGTTCGACGACGAGGTCGACGACACGGACGACGAGGTCGACGAGCGCGACATCTCAAAGTACGACGGCGAGAGTGCAAACGACGGCGAGTCGGTCGGCGCCGCGTAGAGCGCCTGCGTGAGCAGGGGTGTCAGGCCCGGCACGCGGTTGAGTCGGTGCACGAGCGAGAGCGCGACCTGGAAGAGAGAGCTGCCCGACGAAGCCGGCTTCATCGAGAGAAAGGGTGCAGTGTTTGCGCACATCGAGATCGGGGACGACAGACATGTATGAGCCGACGTCGACGAGGCAGACGACCGGTCCGAGACGGAGGACGCGAACGAGCCTGTGGACGAGGCCGAGACGACGGTGGGCGCCGTGGCAGCTGCGGGCGACGGCGCGGAGCCGGTATCTGCGGCAGGGGTGGCCGCGCCGCTGGGCGGCTGGATGTCCGAGGGCGTCGGTGGGGGGATGTGCAGGTGCTGGATCCGCGGCTTGTGCAGGCCCTTGGGCGGCGGGCGAGACGCGGTGGCCGGCACGGACGGCACGGGGCTGACGGGGGCGTTGGTCGAGTGCGAGAGTGACGAGAGCGACTGTGACAATGATGAAAACGAAAAGTGGAACATAGGATTCGAGGGCGAAGTCATGGCAGCCAGCACTGTCGGACACGAGCAGACGGCCGAGCCAGAGAGGCCGGGTATATAAGCACCGCGGGCTAGGGCGCCCGGATGTCTTCAAACGAACGGAACGACGAATAGTCGGCCGGGCGGTGCGGGCACCGGCGGCGGGCGCTCGGGCGCGGTGCGAGCGTCGGCTGCGCTCGAGATTGCAGGCACCGACCGAGGGTGGTGCTCGTGTTGGCGGGCGCGAGCGTTTCGTGCCCGTCTATTCATACACGGCGGGCCGTGCGACTATTGATTGCGGGCGGCGGCCGGGCGGTCGGAACGCGGGCTCGCCTGCGGCGGTCTTGGCTGGGTGGTCGCTTGCGCTGTTCGCCGGCGGAGGACGCCCTGCTGGTCGCTGGGGCTGTTGGCGGCTTGCTGCTGCCCGCGTGCGGACGTCTGCTGGGCCTTGTTGATGCTGCGTACTGCACACTTGCTCCGTGCGCGAGGCTGCGCTTGCCGGCCGGGGATATCGATAGAGGGCAAGGAATGGGGACTGGGGACGGAAGAGAGACGGCCAGGGATTTCAACCACCGTCGAGCGCGTCGCACCGGCCGGTCTCCGCTAGGGCGAGAACAAAAAAAGGGATGGAGGTTAGGAGAACACGACGGCCGGCGGCCGAGCATGCAGAACAAAAAAAGGGGCAAGCGCAGTGTGGAATTAAAGTAGAGAGTGGCGCTAGTGCAAACTATGCATTAGCTGGGTTCCATGCGGACGGCGTGGTTATGCCGGCTAACCCGAGTTTGCCGTCATGCAGCAGCCGGTAGCTGCAACCTCCGCACGCGGCAGGGACGCGAGTGAGGCAGCGCGCGGCGGCGGCATGGGACATCGGCTAGCTCCCCCCGGCCTAGCCCGTGCCACTCTGGTGGAAGAATTGCGCTCGGTCGGTCGCACTACGCCGAACACGGACGGGTTGCACGGGTTTCGATCAATCTGTCTTGGCCGTGCAGGATCCGGCGCGCAGTGTCTTGCCAGGAGAATGGGAGGGTGGGCGGGCCCGGCCGCAGGGGCGCGTCCGCGGGCGGCCCCGGGAGCGGCCATGCCGGCGGCCGGCTGGGCCGGTGCCTCGGCCGGGCGACCGTGACGGGGCGCCGGCGATGGCCGGTGGGGAGCGGCCCAGGGGGGAGCCCGTCTGCGGCCGCCGGCGCGCGACGCCGGCACCACGGCCGGCGCGAAACCAGGTCGGCGGTGCGCCGGCCCCGTGCTGCGCGGCGTGCGCCGGCGCCGGGACGCCTGTCTCGCGCGGCCGGCGCAGTCTGCACAGCGGCTGACGTCTGTAACCGGGGCGGTTGCAGGTTACAGACCGCCCGCAGGTCACGCGGCAAGGTGGAGCGTACGCAAGGGCAGTTGCCGCTGGTGGCGCGCGGGCCGGTCGCGAGCAATGACGCGGGCCATGACGCGCCTGGCGGGGCGTTGGCCGTGTCTCGCGGCCGGCCCGCCGCCGGATCTGCGACAGCGCGGACCCTCGCCATGGCCACGCCGCCGCCGCCGTGCCCGTGGAGCCGGCCCAGCCGGCGCGGGCGACTGGCGTCCAGCGGCACGGGTCCGCGGCTGCTGCGCCCTAGCACGCGCACGCGCCGGGCCGCCGGGCGGCCTGTCCCCGCCATTGACCGGCGATTCCGCGGGCCTGGCACCGGCGTGCCCGCCGCCACGCTGCACGGTCTCCAGGGCACCTAGGGCTCTGGGGCTGGCCGGCGCGGCGGGGCCGCCATCGCCCGCGATCGGCCGCCATCGCGCCCATCGCCGTTGCGCCCAGGCACGACTGGCGCCGCCCGCGTCCGCGACGCCCGGACCGGCTGCGGCTGTCAGCCCGCGGCCGCACCGTGCGCAGCCCCACGACCGCGATCGCCGGCGAACACGGCGGCCTCACGGTCGGGTGACGCGTGCGCGACCTGACGACTCAGCTGCAGCGCGGCCCATGCGGCAAGGCGCTGGGCCGGCTCGAGTTCTGGAAGCACCGCCAGCCGCCGTCGGCCGCCACCACATGGGCGGCCACGGCCAGCTAGACTCTAGTCGTCGAGCCGCTGTTACCCTCGTCTTTAGCGTAGCGGCCGCGCGAGCTGCCCCAGAGCACGCCAGCCGGCGCCAGCAGGCGCCAGCATGCGCCGGCGGCCTGCCCTTACATCAGTAGCGCTCGGTAATGCTGACCGGCTTGGTGCTGCCTGTAACGGTCGCGGCGACGCAGGCGGCCAAAAGAGCAGCTTGGCACGGCCGCGTACGCTGCTGCCGGCCGGGCCGCGCTGTGCGGCGCGATCTGCGCTGTGGCGGTGCGTGCCTGGCGCCACCGCGTGCGCTCAGCGCCACGCCCCAACGGCGGCGGCGAACGCCACAGGGGCTGGCGGCGCGGTCCGGCGGGGGGCCGTCAGCCACTCGTCGGCGGCGACGGATGCTTGTGCCGGCTGCGTCGCATGAAGCTGCGGCGGGGCGCGACAGACCCGCACCGCCGCGTGCCGCCACGCACCGCCGCGCCAGACAGAGCCAGGCACCGCCACGTGCGGGCGCGCACCGCCACGCGCGTCCGCACCAATCCGCCGCCGGCCCGCCGTGCCCCAGCCGTGCGCCGGTGGAGCCGTCATGCTAGGGGTGCTTTGCCGCCGACTGAAGTCACCGACAGTGCGCTTCCGCCGGGCTCTGCTAGCACTGTCGCCTATAGGCCGGCGGGCTAGCGTGCACGAGCTGTATTGTTGTGCGCCGAAACCGGACGCAACGCACCTCCCTTGCTGCTGGCGCGCGCTAGACGCGACGCCAGTGCAGGACCGGGCCGGGACGCACGCGGCGTCCATGTGCCGATAGAGTGCTCCGGGCCCGGCGCGGCCGACACCGGGCGAGTACGCGCCGCAACACGTGCGGCTCACGTGGCCCGCGCGGTGCGCGTACGCGACGGCACGCCGCCGGCGGTCCGCCCGGCCGGCGGCGGTGGCGCACGGGCCGGCGAGCCGGATCCGGTCGCCGGGCGGCGCGGCAGCCGGCGCCCCGACGCGTGCGGCGCTAGGGCTTGCGGCCCGCGCGCGGATCAGGGCTGACCCCTAATTAATTAGGGATTAGGGGTTGGGACCGACGCACCGCGTGTGTCAACACCGCCGCGACCGCGAACCGCAGCGTACACGCACCCCCCGGCACGCCCCCGCTCGGTCCTGTCACTTTCTCTGGGCCCGCAAGGTTGCGACACCGCCCGTCTGAGATCCGCGCTGTGTGCCCGGCTCCTGGACCCCGCCGAGGACCCTGTCGCTCCTGCCGACGTACTGTATTCTCCAGTCATGTCTGGCACGCTTGCGCCCGCGCCTGTCGCGCTGCCGCTGCGCAAACCCGACGCCAAGGCCGCTGTGGCGGCGGCCGCTCTGGACAAGGCCCTGGCCTCGGGATCGGCGGCCGCCGGACGGATGCTGACCGTGGCCGAGCTCGACGCCATGGCTCTGGTAAGTGCACCCGCCGGCTGTGCTGACGACAGTCTGCGTCCGTGCTGGCCGCCCAGATCGAGTCGCAGTTGCGCGAGCGCCGCATGCACAACAAGATCGCGGCTGCGACAGCCGCGCTCGACCGCCTGGGCCTCGACCTGGACATCGCCACGCCGGTCAGTGCCGTGCCAGAGGCCTCCGGCGACAGCGCCTTGCTGGCTCGCACGCTTGCCGACGATACCATCACCACCCAGCAGTCGCTTATTGCGACCCAGCAGACCCAGCTCGAGCATTACCAGGCCGTCCTGGCGGCGCTGCCGGTGGACGTGCTGACGACGATCGAGTCTATCGTGGCTGCGACCAACTGGGAATCGGCCCCGGTCGCGACCCTGGACAGCCCCGCGCTGCTGGGCCGGCTATACACTACATACGTCGAGAACGACACGGCGCGACGTGCTGTGGACCGTGCGCTCGAGACGCTGGCCATTCCGGCCGCGGACCGCTCGTTCCTGGACAAGACAAACGTGCTGCTGGGCGAAGTGGGTCGGCTGCACAAGGCGGTTGCGGCCGCCGAGGCCGCTGCTGAGGCTGCCGCCGAGGCTGCGGCCGACCGCGGCTCTGCTGGCCGATCAGTCGACCGCGACGAGCGCGAGAGCGACCGCGAGCTCGACCCGAACGCCGAGATTTCACTGACCAAGGACTCGATCAACTCGGACTACACGATCGCCACAGACGCCACAGACGAGACCGAGGTCGATATTGCTGACCGCGAGGTCCTCGAGACCGAGCGCGACGCACTGCTGGCCGAGCGCGACCGTCTGAAGGACGCGCTGGCGGCGCTGGAGCAGGAACATGGTGCCCTGGTGGGTGAGGCCGGCGACATGCGGGCCCAACTTAGCCAAGCCCAGGAGCTCAACCCGCCCCGCGAGCTGCCGACGCCGCAGTCGGTCGCCGACGAGCTGGCCGAGCGCGAGGCCGTGCTGGCCGAGCGCGAGCAGCAGCTGGCGGTCCGGACGGCGGCACTACCGGAGCGCGAGGCAGCTCTGGCGAACCGCGAGGCAGCAGTCCTCGAGCTTGAGCAGGAGCTTGCTGCTCTGGGCGACGCTCTGCCGGAGCGCGAGGCTGCGCTGGCTGACCGCGAGGCCGCGCTGGCCGAGCGCGAACAGGACGTGGCCATTCGTGGGGCCGAGCTGCCCGAGCGCGAGGCTGCACTTGCCCGGCGCCAGACGGAGGTCGAGACTGCTTCCGCAGGGCTGCTGGAGCGTGAGGGCGCCCTAGCCGAGCGCGAGCACGAGCTGGCGCTGCGCACGGCGGCCGTGCAAGCACGCGAAGACGCTCTGGGCGAGCGCGAGGCCGTGCTGATCGAGCGTGAGGCCGCGCTGGACGCGCGCCCGGCCGGCGCAGAGCGCAGCCTGGCCTCGGACGACACCGGCGGCGTCTCTGAGCAGCACGCACGCGACCTGCAGGAGCTGGCGGGCGTCAAGGCCACGCTGGCCAGTGCGCAAGCCGAGCTTGGGGCCCATGCCGACGCGCACATGCAGGTGCGCCAGCAGTTTGAGCTCACCGCGGCGTCTGCACGGCAGCTGGAGGCGACGGTGGCAGCACTGCGCAGCGAGAACGCGGCGCTGACGGCGGCGCTGGCCCAGGCCCGGCAGGACACCGAGGCCCGGGCTGTCGGCAGTACAGCCGCGCCGACGGACGCAGACGACCTGCGCGCCCAGGTCTCGACACTGCAGCAGCAGATCTCGGCCCAGACCGAGCAGCACGCGGCCGAGTTCACGACCATGCTCGAGCAGAACGCCGCGCTCAACGAGAAGCTGGCCGAGCTCGAGTCGCGCAAAGCAGGCACGCCGGTGACGCCGACAGCGCCGTCGCTGCCGCCGCTGCCGAACCGCAACTCGGTGGCGTCGCTCAACATGCTGTTCAGGGCACCGGCCTCGCCCACGACCGCGCCCGGCGAGTCGGCCGAGGCGCTGCAGAACAAGGTCGCCAACCTGCAGCTCGAGCTCAAGGGCTTGCTGTCGTCGTACGAGATCCTGACGACCGAGGCGCTCGAGCACGAGACCGAGCGGCTCAAGTACGAGCACGAGATCGAGGCGCTGCGCGAGCGCAACCACGGCCTCGAGGCGCAGGTGCTGGAGCACCGCGTCGACAGCCTGGCCAGCGAGCCGATCGAGCCCGGCCGCGAGAGCACGAGCATAGCCGCGCTGCGGCTCGAGTTCCGCAAGCTGATTCACGAGGTGCGCGATGACCACGCGAGCATGCTCAAGGCCGAGTACGAGGAGCGCAAGCGACTCGAGCGCGTTGTCCGCGAGCTCAAGAAGCAGCGGTTCCATTAGCAATATTTTGGAGACCGAGCCGCACGGCGTGCGGCATATAGCCGCAGCGTAGCCGCCCGCGGGCCATCTTGGCGGGACCGTTGGCGCGGGACCGCCGGCGCGCCCGCCGGCGACCGCGCCGGGGCCGGCTGCCCTGTGCGCCCTTCCGTCGGGCACCTTGGGGCAGGGCATATAGCCGCCTGCGACGCGTCCCCGCCAGGCCGCCGCCGCACGAGCCGCACAGCGCGCGGCTGCCCCCCACGTCGCGGGTTGCACGACGCCGTGTCGCGCAGCCACCACCGCCACATGCATACGCTGTGGCGCTCCGATCGTCGCCGCCCTAGCGCGGCGCCCCTTAGCCCTGCGCGTTTGCGGTATTGATAGTCGTCGGAGCCGCCTCTCGCTAGCGTCGGCGGTGCGGGTTATCAGAGGCACGGAGCTGTGGCGCACCACGCGCGGCGCCACATGGGATCGTCATAGCCGAACTCTATCGACGGCGTCGATTCGACCTCTCCTCTCGTCACGGCATCAATCGTTTAAAGCCCAGCAGCGTCGTCTCTCAGTCGACACAGTCACAGGTGGGTTTTGCGAGCGCGGCACGGCGCAGTGCTGATGGATAGCAGGCACGAAAGCGAGATTGCACGCGACGGGGCGTAAATGCACCCAGTTTGATTCCTCTGAGCTCTAGCGAGAGATCAGCGAGCGCAAGACCGAGAGGCATCGCATGCGAGCAGCCATCCGCGGCGCGACGCAGCCAAGATGTTGGAGGGGCTGGTAGCCTCGCTACTGAACCGGTTCCTGGTACGTGGACGCGTGGACGAGCTGACAACAGGGAGCCTATGTAAGCGGCCGCGCGGGGCGCACTGACGGCAGGTGAAAAACTTCGACCCGAAGCAGCTCAACATCGGCATCTGGAGCGGCGATGTGAAGCTGCGCAAGCTCGAGCTCAAGCGCGAGGTACGGGCACACGCGGGCGCGCTGACGGCAGGCGCTGGACAAGTTCCGGCTCCCAATTGACGTCGTCGAGGGCTACCTCGGCGAGTTGACGCTGCAGATCCCGTGGTCGAACCTGAAGAACAAGCCCGTCAAGATCTTTATCGAGAACGTGTACGTGCTGGCGGTCCCCAAGGCCAACCAGGAGTACGATGAGGAGGACGAGGAGCGCCGGAAGCAGCAGCTCAAGCTCGAGAAGCTCGAGGACGCGGAGCTGCTGATCCAGGCAGCGCCGGCGGCGCTGTCGCCGGAGGAGCAGAAGAAGAACCAGAGCTTCACGGACTCGCTGGTGACGAAAATCATCGACAACCTGCAGATCACGGTGAAGAACATCCACCTGCGCTACGAGGACAGCGTGTCGGCGCCGGGGGTAGGTATGCGCGCGGCCGCGCTGACGACAGCACCCGTTCGCGCTTGGCCTGACGCTGGCCGAGTTCTCGGCCGTATCGGCCGACCAGCGCTGGAACCCGATCTTCATCCAGGACAGCGTGGTGACGACACACAAGCTGACGACGCTGGACAACCTGGCGATCTACTGGAACACCGACTCGGACCTGCTGAGCGAGAACAAGTCGGTCGACGAGATGTTCCGGGCGTTCGCCGAGCTGATCACGCCGCAGACGGCCGCGCTGGGGACGCCGCTGAAGGCGATCGGGCCCAACAGCCGGCCGGGCAAGATCCAGCAGTACGTGCTCAAGCCAGTCTCCGGCTACGGCCGGATCACGATCCACAAGGGCGACGCGCACACGGTCGCCAACACGCGCGCCGAGCTGTTCTTCGACGAGATCGGCTTTGTGCTGGACGAGGACCAGTACCGCGACGCGCTGATGATGGTCGACCTGTTCCACTTCTACATCCGCACGGAGAAGTTCCGGTCGCTGCGGCCCAAGGTGGCCGTCAAGGACGACCCCCGCGCGTGGTTCCAGTTCGCCGGCAAGGTCGTGCTGCGCGAGATCCACGAGAAGCGCCGCCAGTGGTCGTGGGCGTTCTTCGAGGAGCGGTTCCGCGACCGGCGCCGCTACATCGAGCTCTACAAGCTGCGGTCGAACTCGGAGCTCAGCCAGTCGGTCGGCGGCCTGCCGGCCGGCAGCGCCATCTTCACGGCGGCCATGGCCGACGAGCTCAAGGCGCTCGAGTGGAAGCTCTCGTTCGAGGACATCCGGTTCTACCGGTCGCTGGCGAACGCGCAGCTGCGCAAGGAGCAGAAGAAGCTGCGGATCAAGCAGCAGAAGGCGGCGGCCGTGGCCGCGCCCAAGTCGGCCGGGTGGCTGGCGTGGGCGTGGGGCAGCGGCGGCGGCGGCCAGCAGAAGGAGGCGGTCGCGGACGACACGGTCATGACGGACCAGCAGCGCAAGGAGCTGTACGACGCGATCGAGTGGGACGAGGACACGACGCCGTCCAAGGACGTCGTCGTCGACGTGCCGCGCGACACGGTCAAGCTGAGCCTGCAGATCTCGCTCAAGATGGGCTCGTTTGCGCTCAAGCGCGACCCGCACGGCACCGCCCAGGAGATCCTCAACCTGGTCTTCGACACGTACACGATGGAGTTCCTGCAGCGGCCCGACTCGTTCTTCGTGGCCCTGTCGCTGCAAGAGCTCAAGGTGCACGACGGCACGACCAAGGGCACGCTCTACCCCGACATTGTGCGCGTCAAGACCAAGGCGACCGACATGGAGCGGATGCTGGACATGGACAGCGTCGACGACCAGGTCAAGCCGACGCCCGAGCCGGTGTTTTCGCTCTCGTTCGAGAAGAATCCGCTGGACTCGTCCGCGGACTCGTCGGTGACCATGAAGATGAGCTCGATGGAGATCTACTACAACAAGATCTTCATCGAGGAGATCGCGCGGTTCTTCCGGCCGCCGGTGTCGCACATGGAGAGTTTCGGCGCGCTCATGTACGCGGCCAGCACGACGGTCGAGGGCATCACGAACCAGACCCGGGCCGGGCTGGAGTACGCGCTGCAGGAGCACAAGACGCTCAACGCCAAGCTCGACATCCAGGCGCCGCTGATCATCATCCCGTTCACGGTGCTGGACCGCAACTCGAGCTGCCTCGTGGTCGACGCCGGCCACATCTCGGTGGTCAGCAACCTGGTCGACAAGGACACGATCCGCGAGGTCCAGAGCAAGCAGGCCAGCCAGTACAACGACGGCGACTACGAGCGGCTCAAGTCGCTGATGTACGACAAGTTCCAGCTCAGCCTGGAGGCCACGCAGGTCCTGGTCGGGCCCACGATCGACGAGACGATCGAGCAGGTGACCAAGCCGGCCGCGGACGACGACAAGCACCTGCACATTGTCGAGAAGATCAACATGGACCTGCTGGTGGAGATCTCGATCATCGCCAAGGCGTCGAACCTGACCAAGTTCCGGGTGTCGGGCCACCTGCCGATCCTGCACCTGTCGGTGTCGGACGTCAAGTACAAGATCCTGATGCAGCTCATCAGCAGCAGCGTGCCGGACGTGTCGTTTGCGCCGGTGGACGCCGAGCGCATCGAGGAGCTGGACGACGACCGCCGGCCGTCGGTGGACTCGGGCCGGCCGGCGCCGTTCTCGTTCAAGTCGCAGGCCGAGAGCTACGAGCTGGACCCGTACGTGCACGACGCGAGCGGGCGCGGGTACGACAGCGACGACGACACGGCGAGCGTGTCGAGCCGGCTGACGGGGTCGACGGCGGTGGCCGCGGCGTCGATGAGCGACGACGCCGAGTTCCTGGAGGCGTCGGAGGGCCACTCGCACAGCACGCAGACCGCGTCGGCGAACGTGACGACCGACGACGTGAGCCTGGAGCAGCGCAACTTTGAGTTCGCGTTCACGGTCGACCGCGTGCAGGTCTCGCTGTACAAGGGCTTCTCGGCGACGGCGCGCGACTTCCGGCGGGACAAGCTGCTGGTGGACGTGATCCTGGAGCACTTTGAGCTGATGTTCTTCAACCGCATGCACGACATGCAGGCCGAGGTGATCCTGAGCCGGCTGAGCGTGGAGGACCGGATCGAGGCGGACGCGCCGGCGGAGTTCCGGCAGCTGATCTCGAGCGAGGCGGGCGCGCCGCACGGCGCGCCGCACGACGCGCGGCTGAGCGCGCCGCAGGGCGTGCGGCTCGACGAGCCGCACGCCATGCGGCTCGGCCGTCCCGCCGACCCGGCCCTCCCCCCCGCGCTCTTCCACGTCAAGTACGCCCGCGTCAGCCCCGCGTCGCCCGAGTTCATGACGCTGTACGAGGGCATCGACCAGACCGTCGAGGTCTCGATCTCCACGCTCCAGTTCGTCATCACGCGGCGGTCCGTGCTCACGCTGCTCGACTTCGTCCTGACCACGTTCGCCTCCAGCGACGAGTCGGACGACTCGGACGACGCCGCGTCCTCCGACGACGACACCGTCGTCGAGCTCAAGCCCGGCGGCGGCAAGATGAAGCTCAAGCTCAACCTGTCGTCGATCGTGCTCGTGCTCAACGACGACGGCGTCCGGCTGGCCACGCTCCGCGTCGACCAGGCCAACGTCGCCGTCTTCTCCATGGGCTCGACCATGCGGCTCGGCGCGCGCATCGGCAACTTCGCGCTCGACGACGACACCGACTCGGCCGTCCAGCCCGAGCTCCGCCAGCTCGTGTCGATCCAGGGCGACGAGCTCGCCGACCTGCGCTACGAGACGTTCGACCCCACCGCCATCGGCGCGGCCTACCCCGGCTACAACGCGTCCGTGTACTTCCGCTCCGGCTCGATCCGCGTCAACTTCGTCGAGGACTCGTTCCGCCGGATCTACAACTTCATCACCAAGTTTGCGCAGATGAAGTCGTTCTACGACTCGGCCCGCCAGGCCGCCGTCCAGCAGGCCGCGCAGATGAAGGACCCCGACAAAATCCACCTGGACGTGATCGTGCGGACGCCGATCATCATCTTCTCGCGCGAGTGCCCGTACGACGCCGCCAAGATCGACCTGATCACGGCGCACCTCGGCGAGATGTACGTCCAGAACACGTTCTCGGACCTCGACGTCGGCGGCGCCAAGAGCGGCCCGGCCACGGTCAACAAGATCAACGCCGGGATCCGGCAGACCAGCCTCACGTCCGCGTTCAACTTCCCGGGCGGCGTCCGCCAGGAGCTGCAGATGATGGAGAACCTGGACATCTCGTTCAAGATGGTCTACGTCGAGCACATCCCCGGCGTGGACCGGCCCGCGCTCGAGATCATCGGCACCATGTCGGACGTGAACGTCAACCTGACCGAGAGCGAGTACATCTTCCTCGTCGGGCTGTCGGGGTCGCTCGGGAGCGTCTTTGCCGGCCCCGAGGACGAGCCCGAGGAGCGGCCGCGCAAGCTGTCGGCCACGGACACGCGGCGCCGGCGCACCAGCAGCTCGGCGTCGGCCGCCCTCGTCCGCCCGGCCGCGCGGTTCCGGCCCGAGCCCGCCATCCAGGAGGAGCCCGAGGTCTTCACGAAAATGGACTTTGTCTTCAAGCTCAACTCGCTCGGGCTCGAGCTCTTCAACGACGCCGACGGCGGCGAGCACACGGCCCGGCCGTCGAGCCTGTCCAAGGTCGCCGTGACCGGCATGGACGTCAAGATGCGCATGAAGTCGGACGACGCGATCGAGTCCGAGTTCTACCTCAAGTCGTTCACGATCTTCGACTCGCGCAAACTGACCAACAACTTCCGCGAGATCGTGCCGCCGATCCAGCACGACGGCTACCAGTTCATGGCCAACATCTCGACGACGCGGGCCGCGTCCGGCGAGCAGAGCCTGACGGCGATCCTGTCGATCGACAGCCCGCGGATCATCTTCGCGATCGACTACCTGTTCGCGGTCAAGTCGTACTTCCTCGACGCGTTCAAGGACGACGAGGCCGAGGCCGAGTCCGAGGCGTCCACGCCGGCGCTGACGCCGGCCGACAGCGTGTCGAGCGCGGCCGCGCCGCACAAGCTGTCGGCGGCGTCGGTCGCGCTCTTTGCCGGCGACAGCGACGACGACGCCGACATGGTGGCCGCCGAGGCCACGCCCGAGCCGGCCGCGCCCGCGATGACGGTCGCGTTCCGGATCAACGTCGTGGACGCGTCGGTGATCCTGATCGCCAACCCGCTCGTGCCGCACTCGGAGGCGATCGTGCTGCGGATCAAGGAGATCCTGCTGACGCAGCAGAACGTGTTCACGCTGACGCTGAGCGAGGTGGGCATGTACCTCTGCCGCATGGACCTGATCGAGGAGAACCGGCTGCGGGTGCTGGACGACTTCAACGCCGTGTTGGCGATCGACAACCGGTCGGCCGGCCTCCAGCACAAGACGGCGATCTCGGTCAGCGTGGACCCGCTCGTGCTGCGGCTGTCGCTGCGCGACATCCTCCTGGCGCTGTCGATCGTCCACAAGGCGTCCGAGCTGTCGCCCGAGCAGGCCAAGCCCAAGGTCCGCCGGCCGTACTCGCGGTTCTCGACCAACCGCAAGCTCAAGGACACGCTCAAGAAGCGCAAGGGCAAGGACCGGCGGCGGTCGTCGGCGGCGCCGCCGGAGCTCGTGGCCGAGGCCGTGTCCACGCTGCTGCGGTCCGAGGAGCTCAACGTGCACTTCGACGGCCTGCGGCTGGTGCTCATCGGCGGCGTGCACGAGCTGCCGCTGCTGGACATGTGCATCCGCCAGTTTCCGTTCAACCTGCGCAACTGGTCGACCGAGGTACGTGGACCGCCGGGCGCGCTGACCACAGATGGACGCCTCGCTGAGCGTCGAGATGTTCGCCAACGTCTACAACTACTCCAAGTCCGCGTGGGAGCCGCTCGTGGAGCCGTGGCACCTGGGCTTCCGCATGACGCGCACGGTGCAGCCCGAGAACCTGTCGATCAGCTTCAGCTCGCGCAAGTCGCTGCAGGTGACCATCACGTCGCAGACGATCGCGATCCTGTCCAACGTCGTCGAGATGATGTCGGGCACGTCGGACCTGCTGTCCAAGCCGCCCGGCGCGGACGCGCCGTACCGGATCGTCAACCAAACCGGGCACACGCTGCAGGTCTGGGCCGACAACCTGGACGACGCCGAGTACACGATGGCCAAGGAGGTCGCCGACGGCGAGGAGGTGCCGTGGCGGTTCGACGACTGGCGCAAGCTGCGCGAGGACCTGTCGATCGAGAGCCAGCACGGGACCGTGGGCGTGCGGCTCAAGGACACGGCGTTCAACGCGGTCACGCGGATCCCGGCCAACAAGGAGGGCGAGACGCTGTACGTGCTGCAGCCGCGCGCCATGAAGGTCGCGCACCGGCTCGTGTGCGAGGTCAAGCTGCGCGAGGACAAGGTCAAGTGCATCACGTTCCGCTCGGCGCTGGTGGTCGAGAACAGCACGCAGATCCCGCTCGAGCTGCTGGTGGGCGACGCGGACGCGGCCGGCGCGGCCGTGAAGACGATCGCGCCGGGCACCAGCCAGGCCGTGGCCATCGGCGCCATCTACGACCAGCCGCTGCGGATCCGGCCGGGCGTCGGCCTGGGCTTCCACTGGTCCGCCGAGACGCTGTTCTGGCGGTCGCTGCTGTCCAAGTACCGGCCGTACGTCGAGTGCGCCAAGCAGGCGCCGGACGACAGCGACGACCCGTCCTCGTACTTCTTCCAGGTCCACGCCAACTACGACCGGTCCGAGCCGCTGGCCAAGATCTACCCGCACATGCGCATCCGCATCTCGGCGCCGATCGAGCTGCAGAACCTGCTGCCGCACGACTTCAACTACCGGATCTACGACAAGACCACGCGCGAGAACCGGAGCTCCTTCCTGCGGCAGGGCCTGGCGAGCCCGGTGCACGTCGTCCAGCTGTCGCACCTGCTGATGCTGAGCGTGCACATGAAGGGCACGTCGTTCGAGCGGTCCGACTTTGCGGTGATCAACTCCAACTCGGTCGACTTCCCCAAGGAGAGCTCGTTCGCGACGCGGAACCAGGACGGCCAGCGGCTGCAGCTGCGCCTGCACTACTTCCAGATCCCCGACAGCGGCGGCGCGTTCCGCATCACGGTCTACGCGCCGTACCTGGTGCTGAACCAGACGGGGCTCGACCTGGCCATCAAGGCCGGCCCGGTGGTCGCGTACGCGCGCAAGAACGACGAGCCGGACACGACGGCGACCCGCCGCAAGGCCATGCCGATCATGTTCTCGTACAACTCCATGGACCGGTCGAACCGGTCGCTGCTGCGCGTGGGCGACTCGTCGTGGTCCAAGCCGCAGAGCTTCGAGGCCATTGGCGGCGTCACCGACGCCATCATTCCGTCGAGCGACAAGCAGTCCGAGATCCACGTGGGCATCAGCGTGTCCGAGGGCCAGGGCAAGTACAAGCTGACGAAGATCGTGGCCATCACGCCGCGGTTTGTGCTCAAGAACCGGCTGGGCGAGCCGGTCCACGTGCGCGAGCCGGGCTCGTCCAACTTCCTGACTGTGGGCCCGGACGAGCTGCTGCCGCTGCGGTTCATGCGCATGGTGCCGGAGAAGCAGCTGGCGATGAGCTTTGCGGACGCGGGCGCGAAGTGGTCGGCGCCGTTCAACATTGCCGACCTCGGACGGACGCACGTGAAGGTTATGAAGCCGGGCGGGGGCCAGAAGCTCGTCAAGATCGAGGTCATCATTGAGCATGCGACCATCTTCCTCTACTTTGATTTCGAGAAGAACAACTGGCCGTACTCGATCCGGAACTTTTCGAACACGGAGTTCATGTTCTACCAGGCGGTAAGTGAGCCGCACGGCGTGCGGCGGGCCGGCTGCGGGGCCAGAGCGGCTGTATGCGGCGGCTATATGCGCGGTTGGTGGGCGGACGTGGGGAGACAGGCGGCTGCTTAGGTTTAGGCGGTGAGGTGGCTCTATGGGCGGGTGCTTGAGGTGGCTATGGGCGGGTGCTTGAGGTGGCTATGGGTGGCTATATGGGTGGCTATATGGGTGGCTATATGGGTGGCTATATGGGTGGCTATATGGGCGGCTACGTGTGCGACTGTATGTGCGGCTACATGGGTGGCTTCATGAGCGGCTTCATGAGCGGCTATACGTGCGGCTCCATGGGTGGCTTCATGAGCGGCTTCATGAGCGTCTATACGTGCGGCTCCATGGGTGGCTTCATGAACGGCTACGTCTGCAACTGCATGTGCGGCTACATGAGCGGCTACATGAGCGGCTACGTCTGCAACTGCATGTGCGGCTACATGAGCGGCTACACGAGCGGCTACACGCGCAGCCCTCTGCCACCACCGCAACTAGCCACCATATAACCGCATATAACCGCCACCACAACCGCATATAACCGCCACCACAACCGCACATATCCGCCACATAGCCGCATACAACCGCCACCACAACCACATATAACCGCCACCACATAGCCGCATATAACCGCCGCCCACACAGTCGCAGGCCGCACGCCATCGCGTCCCTGCACACCCCCAGACCCAGCTAACAGGCAGAACCCCTACATCAAGTATGAGAACGACGACGACCACAACTTCGTCATGGGCGCCAACAGCCGTTTCCGGCCCATCAACTACCGGCTGCCCAAGAAGAGCGTGATGGCGTACGCGTGGGACTACCCCGTCGCCGAGCGCAAGGAGCTCGTCATTTGCGCGCACAACGTCGAGCGCCACGTGCCGCTGTCGGAGATTGGCGACCTGGTCCCGATGAAGCTGCCCGCGGTCGGCGAAAACGGCCCGGCGGTGATCGAGATCAAGGTGATGGCCGACGGCCCGATCCAGACGCTGGTGCTGTCGGACTACGAGCCCAGCAAGAGCCTGTACAAGCCCAAGATGAACGCGTCCACGGCCAGCGTGGCGAGCTCGGCGACCGGCGCGGCCGGGTTCGAGGTCTCGGAAGAGGACACGGACATCACGTTCCGAGCCCAGATCAACCTCGAGGGCGTCGGGATCTCGCTCATCAACTCGCGCATGCAGGAGCTGTGCTACATCACGTTCCGCGGGTTCGAGGTCAAGTACAACGAGTCGGCGATCTACCAGAACATGAGCATGCACGTCAAGTGGATCCAGATCGACAACCAGCTCTTCGGCGGCATCTACCCGATCGTGCTCTACCCCAGCGTGCTGCCGCAGACGGCCAAGGAGATGGAGAACCACCCGACGCTGTCGGGCGCGGTCTCGCGCGTCAAGGACGACTCGCACGGCGTGCTGTACATCAAGTTCGCCACGATCCTGCTCCAGCAGATGACCGTCGACATCGACGAGGACTTTCTGTTTGCCCTGCTCGACTTCTCGCGCGTCCCCGGCGCCAGCTGGGCCAACGCCGAGGAGGACAAGCTGTGCGACGACTACCTCGAGATCCCCGAGCCCACGCAGACGTCGGCCGACCGCGACGTGTACTTTGAGATGCTGCAGCTGCAGCCGGCCCAGATGGACCTGTCGTTCGTGCGCACCGAGCGCGTCAACGTCGAGGACAAGACGTCGTCCAACAACGCGCTCATGTTCTTCCTCAACATCCTGACCATGGCCATCGGCAACATCAACGACGCGCCCGTCCAGCTCAACGCGCTGCTGGTGGAGAACGTGCGGGTGTCGTTCCCGATGCTGTCGCGCCTGGTTGGCGCGCACTACGGCCAGCAGTTCATTTACCAGGTCCACAAGGTCCTCGGCTCGGCCGACTTCCTGGGCAACCCGGTCGGCCTGTTCAACAACCTGAGCTCGGGCGTCATGGACATCTTCTACGAGCCCTACCAGGGCTTCATCATGAACGAGAGTCCGCAGGAGCTGGGTATCGGTCTTGCCAAGGGCGCCATGTCGTTCCTCAAGAAGTCCGTGTTCGGTGTCTCGGACAGCATCGCCAAGGTCACCGGCAGCATCAGCAAGGGTCTCGCTGTGGCCACCCTGGACAAGCAGTTCCAGGACCGCCGCCGGATCAGCCGCAACCGCAACCGGCCGAAGCACGCCCTCTACGGCGTGACCGCCGGCGCCAACTCGTTCGTCGAGGGCCTGACCTCTGGCATCTCCGGCGTCGCGCTTGCGCCCATGCGCGGCGCCACCGAGGAGGGCACTGCCGGCTTCTTCAAGGGCATCGGCAAGGGCCTCGTCGGCCTGCCTACCAAGGCCGCCATCGGCATCTTTGACCTCGCCAGCAACGTCAGCGAGGGCATCCGCAACACGACGACCGTGTTTGACGCCAACGGCATCGACCGTGTGCGGCTGCCGCGCTTCATCGGCCGCGACATGATCGTCAAGCCGTACTCGCAGCGCGAGGCCATCGGCCAGGTCTGGCTCAAGCAGCTCAACGAGGGCGACTACTTCAACGAGGACTACGTCGCCCACCTCTCGCTTCCGGGCGAGGAGCTTGTGGTCATGGTCACGTACACGCGCATCTTGCTCATGCACACCCAGCGCCTGGTGACCCAGTGGGACGTCCAGTTCGACCAGCTGCAGACGATTTCGATGGAAAAGGGCGGCATCGCGCTCATTCTCTGGGGCGGCGTGCAGGGCCCGTTTATTCCCATCGCCGAGGAGACCGCTCGCCAGTTCCTGTACAACAAGATTGGCACTGCGGTCGAGGACTACAACAAGTACCGCCAGGCGGTGGTGTAGGCTAGATAGAAATAGAATAGACATATAGCCGCAGGGCGCCATCATATAGCCGCAGGGCGCGCTCTGTGCGGACGCATATAGCCGCACGGATGCATATAGCCGCACAGCACATGGCCGCACAGGCACAAGGCCGCTGCGCGCCTGGCTCGACGCCGTCGCCGTCGCAGGCCCCGTGCTTAGCCCCCTTCCAGGCTTTGCCCCGTCCAGGCCGTGCCCTTCAGCGCCATATAGCCGCAGCACGTGTCGGCGCCGCGGCTCTGGTGCACGAGCCTCCAGGTGGCCCGTGCGCCTCACTCCGTGCGGCGCGTCCCACGCGCCGCGAGCCGCAGCACGTGCGGCTGCGCCAGCTCAGGCGTCGGCAGCGCAGGTCCGGGAAGCGGGCTGCAGGCGCCGCCAGCTTGGCCACCAGCTCACGAGACAGAACAGCCGTCACTCGCAGGCGAGCTTGGCGCTTGGCGATCGGCGATCGGTGCTGCGCCGCACATCGTGCGGCGCACAGCCGCGCCGAGCCGCACTGCCCCGTCAGGTGACGTGACGTCGCCACCGCCAAGACCGCCGCGCGGCTGGTCCCCAGCGCAAGTGCGCAGGCCTGCACCCTCGTGCCACGGCTCAGATCGCCGCGTGGGCTGCGCTCGTCAAGGCGGCAGGCGCTCGCGTGGGGTACCCCAGAGGTGTGTGACCTGCGGTGGTGCGTGGAACGGTGCGGCGCGGGGCAGGGATCTGCGTGGGTATTCCCAGGAGAAGCGGATTGCCGCGAATTCGACAGATCTAGAGCCCGCATCTGGCACGCGCGGCCGCCCTCCCAGCGCCCAGCACACCGCCAGACCGGCCGCGGCCCGGCGCCGTGCGCGGCCGGGCGGACCCGCGGGCGCTAGCGCGCGCTGCAGGCTGTGGGCGGCTGCGGGTCGGCTGGGCACGCGGCCCGGGCGCGGCCAGCTGGGCTGGTACGGACACGCCACGGACCGCAGGCGCACGTTTACGGAATTTAGCTTTGGGGCGCGGGATGGGCAAAGGACTTAAAAGGGCCGTGGCCCCGGCTCTGTCCGCACAGATCATACGCCAGATCACAATACCAAGATGGGAAATTGCATGTCGTCCAAAGCCAACGCGTACGAGAAGGAGATGGGCAGCCGCCGCTCGTCCGAGGCGACGGTGTACCCGCGCGAGCGCCGCCAGTCGCTGGCCAAGGTGCCGTCGGTGGACCCGTCGATGCACCGCCAGCGCTTCCAGCGGCCGGCGATCACGCATCACTCGAGAGGGTAGATAGTTGCATGTAATAAAGTGAGTCGTTGTTCTAAAGCGCGGGGGCTTTACCCGGCCGCTGGTCCGGCGCCGCCGCTTACCCGGCGCCGGCTGGCGCTTACCCGGCGCGCGTAGTTACCCGCCCGTGCCTGTCGCGCCGCTGCACATCCGCGCCAACGTCGCGGCACGCCCTAAGTTGTGCAATTTTTTTCCGCGAAAATTCTGCTCTCCCCCATACACACGACTTCACGATGCCTGAGATTTTGTCGTAAGTAGCCGGGCGCGCGCGCGGATGGCAGGCCCTGACCGGCAGCAGCAAATCCACGACCAACTGGGCGGACGACGACGACTCGGACGGATTCCCCGCGCCGTTGGTGACGCTCAACCCCGACGGCACCAAGACGGTGATCTCGTACGGCGTCAACCCCGAGACCGGCAAAAAGGTCAAGATCACCAAGAAGATCAAGATGACGGTGGTCAAGGAGCGGGTGAACGCCAACGTGGCCGAGCGGAAACGGTGGGCCAAGTTTGGGCTCGAGAAGGGCACCAAGCCGGGCCCGGACGACACGACGACGTCGATGGGCGAGAACATGACGTTCAAGCTGATGCCGGCGTGGAAGGAGTCCAAGGAGGAGAAGGAGGAGACGGCCAACCCGGCCGAGGAGGTCAAGTTCAAGGGCATCGTCTGCCGCCGCTGCAGCGGCACGCACTACACATCCAAGTGTCCGTTCAAGGACAAGCTGCCCGTGCGCGAGGTGCGTGGATCTGGTGCGGGCACCCCCATCCCCGAGTCGATGGAGTCGCCGCTGGGCATGGGCCCGTCGAAATACATTGCGCCGCACCTGCGGGGCGGCGCGCGGCCCGAGCCGGGCATGTACCGCGACCGCGACGACAGCGCCACCATCCGCGTGTCGTCGCTGTCGGCCGACGCCACCGAGGACGACCTGCGCCTGCTGTTTGAGCGCTTTGGCCGCATTGCCCGCCTGTTCCTGTCGCGCGACCGCGAGACCGGCCGGACCAAGGGCTACGCGTTCATCAGCTACGACGAGATCTCGGCGGCCGCCGCGGCCGTCGAGCGCATGGACGGCTACGGTTTCGACAACCTCATTCTGCGGTACGTATCTGGCCCGCGCGCTGTGCTGACCCCAGTGTCGAGTTCTCCAAGAGAACCTAGTTGCTTGCAGGCCCTGCGCGCCGGCCCCCACACCGCCCAGCCGGCGCGCCGGCCGCTGCTGGTTTTGATTAGAGCAAAAGTTGTGTACACTAAGTTATACGAGTCAATAAAACATCAAAAACTACGCCACCCGCTTGAATGCCACCGTGCACACCTTCTGCCCGCTCACCCCGCCGAACTCGAACACGGGGTAGTCGACCGTCTTCCAGACGACGAGCCCATCGACCGCCACCAGCCGCACGAGCTCGGCCTGGGTGAAGTTGCAGCTTGTCACCAGCAGCACGCCGCCGACCTTGAGCGCGCCGTCCCGGACCACGTAGGGGTAGAGCTGCACGCCGGTCTTGCCGTCGCGCACGGTCTCGCTGCTCAGCGCGATCGCGTCCAGCGTGCCCTTGTCGACGACGAGGTCGTACGCGACGCCGCCGTTGGCCGCCCGCGACGGCGCGAACTGCTCGGCCAGAAAGTCCTCGTGCACGAATGCGATGTCGTCCAGGCCGTCGCTCTCACGCGCGCGCTTCTGCAGGACCTGCTGCGCAAACGCGACCGACTGCTCGCTGTAGTCGACGCCGACGAGCCGGCCGCCGAGCCCGGCCGTCTGCCGGAGCTCGAAGATCAGGTGGCCGTTGCCGGTGCCGAGATCGAGCACGGTGGTGGACTCGCGGCAGAACGGGAACTCGCCGCACACGGCTTCGGCCGACGACGCCGTGTGCTCCTCGACGAACTCGACCATCTTCTCCTCGGCGTCGGCGTCCGAGAACCAGACTTCGCCCTCGTCGGACGAGTGCTCGTCGAAGTTGCCTTTCTCGACCGCGTAGAAGTCGTCCCAGCTGATCCGGTCAGCACGCGCACGGGGAGGGCGGGGCGGCCGCAATCGACTTACTACTCCTTCGTGCCGAGCTTGGAGGCGTTCAGGGCCTCGACCCGGTCGCCGTCGTCGGACATGGTTGGGGTGAGGAATTTTTCGAGGTGCGGCTTAAGGACCGGGTCACGTGCGCTGAGCCGCACAACGCGAGCGACCCGGCCGACGCGTGTCAGCCGCACGGCGTGCGGCTGACACGCGCCGCACGCTCTGCGGCGCGCGTCCCCGTGGCCGCATATAGCCGCACCTCCGCTTGCGGCTATATGCCCCCCCCAGCAGCTACGTGCGGCTGTGTGCGGCCTGCATGTCAGCAGCCGCACACCGTGCGGCGCACTCCCACTCGCGCTCGGCGCATTCACTATCGTACAATCCCCGGCGGCTCGCCCGCCATGCACACCTCCAGCCGCGCGCACAGGCTCAGCAGGACCACGGTCTCGGTCGCGGCATAGTAGTTCAGCGCCTCCATCAGCACGTGCAGGTGGTAGTCAAAGCTCTGCTCGTACTGGCCCAGATTCGTCTCGAGCTTGGTCATGCGGTCGCCGTCCACGCTCGCGTTCTCGCCCGCCAGGTCCGCGTCCAGCGTCAGCAGCGTCTTTGACAGCTGGACCGAGTACGTCGCAAAGAGGCGACACGCGGTCATCAGCTTGGCCATGATCCGCAGCAGCTTGGAGTTGGTCAGCATGCACTCCTTCAGGCACGTGTCCAGAAAGTCGACGTGGTTTTGCATCAGGTCGTTGACCGTGCGCACGTCCTTGATGCCGCTCATGAGCGTGTTCCAGTTCGACTCGAGCACCTCGGTGGTCGAGAAGTACAGCACGTGCTGGATAAACACGAGCATCTTGGACCGCAGGTTCCACGTCTTGGCCTTCCAGCGCTGGAGCCGCTTGTCGCGGCTGCGGTGCGTCCAGCCGACGGCCTTGGCGTGCTCGAGCCACGCGTGCCCCAGCAGCTGCTCGATGTACTTGAGCGACACCAGGTGGCGGAACAGCAGCTGGTACCGCAGCATGGTCTTGCGCGAGACCACGAGCGACAGCGGGAACGGGATCGCAAAGTCCAGCTGCAGGGCCTGGATGCCGGTGATGGCCTTCTTGTCGTCGGCCGCGTCCGAGCGCGTCTGCTGGCCGAGCGCGTCCTTCATGCCCTGGGCGCTCAGCGCGGCCTCGGTCGGGTCCACGCCCGACACCGACACGATGCGCATGAGCCAGTCGGTCAGGCCGACCTCGTTCAGGTGGACCGACACGTCGTCCTTGAACGGGTCGCCGGCGGTCATGCTGCCCGGCTGGCGCAGGATCAGGTCCAGCAGCGACTGCAGCTTCGACACCGAGACCGCGCCGATCGGCTTGCGCAGCTCGTGCCACGCCACGTCCATGAAGTGGGTGAAAAAGTCCGACTGGTCGAGGAAGAAGTAGTGCTTGAGCGCCGTCAGCCGCGCCGACAGCTTGTGCGACTCGATCAGCAGGCCCAGCAGCGACTGGTTCGCGTGCGCGTACGCGCGGTCGATGCTCGCCAGCAGCCGCGGGTCGTCGATCGTCTGGGGCACGTCGGCCACGGCCACGACCACGTCTGGCCCGCCGCACTCGCGCACCACGTTCAGGAACTTGCCGGCCAGCAGCACCTTGTCGTAGATGGCCGCGTCGGCCAGCTGCGCCGGCAGGTCGTCCTTGCGGACAGTGTACCGCTTCTCCCAGTACTCGTCGATGTAGTCCTGGTCGAGCTGCTCGCGGCGGATCGACTTCTGCTCCTTGATCATGAACTCGCCGTACGGGTCCGCGATTAGGCCGTGGTGGAGCCAGTCGTTGACCATCTTGACGTACGGCCGCGAGGCCTCGTGCAGCAGAAACGTGAGCAGCTGCTTGGCCAGCGGCGCGCCCGACAGCCGGTTGAGCTGGTCGGTCAGCACGCGCAGGACGTTGCCGCCGGTGACCGTGCGGGGGCCGTTGCGGCCGCCGCCGAGCCCGGCGAGCGCGTTGAAGTCGCCGTCGTTGGCCTTGAGCGTCTCCATGATCTTGTCAAAGTCCGTGCCGAGGTCGTCGTCGGCCGCGGCGGGCTCGGCCGCCGCCAGCTTCTGCACGAGCGCGTACATGTGGGCGAGCTTCTGGGCGGGCTCCATGAGCTCGACCTGCAGCGTGTGCAGCGTGAACGACGGCTGCGTGAGCATCTTGAGCTCGAGGTCGGCCACGAGCGCCGTGTACTCGGCCACGACCGTGCGCATGGCCGCGCACAGCGCGTGGTTGACGACGCCGTGCTGGGTCTTTGACTGCAGCTCCACAAAGGCCTCGACGGCCGAGAAGTGCGTTGCCGTCTTGAGCAGGCGCCGGACGAGATCGCGCAGCGACGGGTCGAGGCCCTTGGCCAGCCGGTACTGCGGTCCCTGCAGACGCTCGCGCTCGATCGCGGGGTTGTACTGCTCGTGGAACATGATGTACTGGCCCTCGCAGCCGAGGAGGACAAACAGCACGTCCTCCATGATCACGGCGGCCTGCGCGTCCGGCCCATGCGGCTCCAGCGACGGCGGCCGCCGCAGGTTCGTGTAGTTGTACGACAGCGGGGCCGGCTCGATGCGCGGCGCCAGCGCGGAGATGCTGGTCTGAGCGAGCTTGACCTCGGCCACCCAGACCGCGTCGACGGGCAGGCCGCGGCCGGCCGCGGCCGCGGCGTCGCTGGAGAGGCGCTCGCTGGCGGCGCGGCCGCTGGCGGCGCGGTCGGCGCGGTCGGCGCGGTCGCCCGCGGTCTTCTCCGGCCGGTCGGCCGCGTTCGGCGGCCGCACAGACATGCTCGTCACGCTGCGGGTCTGCGTCAGCGGGCACGCGCACGGCTTACCTTGTCCGCGCGGCGGTCGCGCTCGCCGTGGCGCTCCAGCCGCTGCGAGCGGCTGCGCTGGACGGACGCGCTTGATAGAATCTCTGGCTTGGCGGGGTCGGCCGCGCCGGTGGCGGCGCGCGCGCCATCCGCGACCGCAGCCATTGTGCGATCGAGCCTGATCAGAGTGCGGCCGTGGCGCCGTGTGCTGCAAAGTCGCGGGTCGACGCGTCCGCGGCAGCTGCGTCAACAAACACGGTGATGGGGCCGTATATGTGGTCATGGCGGTTAGGCACGTGTGTAGACGTGGGACCGGGGCAATCTGCAGCCACCGCTAGTGACCCTCCACAGGCTTCTCTCAGACTCTACGCAGCACGTCGATTCGGAGCCATCCACCGGAGCACGCAGCAATCATCATGTTCTTGACCAGAAGCGAGTACGACCGCGGCGTGAGCACGTTCTCGCCAGAGGGCCGACTGTTCCAGGTGGAATATGCGATCGAAGCCATCAAGGTAAGACGCGCGAGCGGCGGGCACGGCCGGCCGGCGGGCGGGCGGCCACGGCAGCCGGCGGCGGGCGGCGGTGCCGCGCCACGGGCCGCGCAGCGCTGACATCCAGCTCGGATCGACGGCCATCGGCGTGGCCACGTCTGCCGGCGTCATCCTCGGCGTCGAGAAGCGGGTGACGTCGACGCTGCTGGAGACGTCGTCGATCGAGAAGATCGTCGAGATTGACCGGCATCTGGGGTGCGCCATGAGCGGCCTGACCGCGGACGCGCGCACGATGATCGACCACGCGCGCGTGGAGACGCAGGTACGTGGGCGCACGAGCGCGCTGACGCAGAACCACCACCTGCACTTTGACGAGCCGATCCGGGTGGAGTCGGTGACGCAGGCGGTGTGCGACCTGGCGCTGCAGTTCGGCGAGGGCGCCGACGGCGAGGAGCGGGTCATGTCGCGGCCGTTCGGCGTCGCGCTGCTGATCGCGGGCGTCGACGAGAACGGCCCGCAGCTGTACCACGCCGAGCCGTCGGGCACGTTCTACCGGTACGAGGCCAAGGCGATCGGCAGCGGCAGCGAGGGCGCGCAGGCCGAGCTGCAGAACGAGTACCACAGCTCGCTGACGCTGGAGGAGGCCGAGCTGCTCGTGCTCAAGACGCTCAAGCAGGTCATGGAGGAGAAGCTCGACGCCAAGAACGTGCAGCTGTCGAGCGTGACGGCCGAGCACGGCTTTCGGATCTACTCGGACGACGAGATGAAGGTCGTGGTGGAGCGGCTGGAGGGCGCGGACGCGCCCGCGGCCTGATGTGCATTAGTCATTACATGTTTCCGTCCGACGCGCGTGCGCGGCGGCTCAGCGGCGACTGCGGCGAGCCGCGCGGCCAGATGTGCGCGGGCAGGCTCGGGCGCGCGAGCGGGCTGCCGGCGAGCGGCGTGCCGGCCCGCGGCGTGTTGGTGCCGAGCGCTGGCGTCAGCGCGGCCGCGCCCGACTTACCTCGCAGCACCGGCCGGTTCTCGGGCCTGGGCAGGACGTCGCGGGTGACGAACGTGCGGTCGCGCGCGGCCGCGTACGTCTCGACCGAGCCGTCGGCGCCGACGGCGGCGTCGCGCCGGCGCACGCTCAGCTTGGGCCGCACCACCTTCTTCTCGTACTCGCCAAACATCTCGCTGAAGATCAGGCTCTTGTCGGCCTGCTGCTCCAGGCACCGCCGCGTGAACAGGTACGACTGCGCCGAGACCAGCGCCAGCACGGCCGCGCTCGTGACCACGCCCGCCAGCGGCGTGAAGTAGAGCACCGCCGCGTGCACCGGCGAGAACGCCACCAGCAGGTTCAGGTTGAACAGCGGCGGGTTCCACACGCGCAGCTCCCACACCTGGCGGCCGGCCGGCGGCGCCGGCGGCGTGCGCAGCGCGCTCCACAGGCCCGCGACGACCGCGCGCGGCGTCGACGGCGCCGGCGCGTCCGCGTCGAACGCGACCTTGTGCGCCGACGAGTGCGCCGTCGCGCCGTCGTCCTCCGGCGCCTTGCCCAGCAGCGTGTACGGCCGGCGCCGGAAAAACACGCAGTACGCGTTGGCCACGCTCGCGACCACGATCGCCGCCGCCAGCGCCTGCAGCAGCCGGTGCAGCATGCCGCGCACGCTGCCGTTGCTGCTCGTCCGCAGCACCTGGTACGCCAGCTGCGAGTCCTGCAGCCCGCTCGTGCTCCGGAACACCAGGCTGCGCGGGTCCTCGGACTCGGCCAGCACGGCGCACGCCAGCCGGCTCACCAGCAGCACCGCGTCCAGCGCCACGCCCAGCGGCAGCGACACCGTCGCCGACAGCCTGTCCCACTCAATCGTGTCGATCTGCTCGTTCACGTAGAGGTACGCGTCCAGCGGCCACGACGCGATCCGGCTCGTCAGCGGCGCCTTGCGCACCAGTCTGCGCGGTCCCATGTTGCGTGGCGGTCCTGTCCGGTGGTGTGTATTCGTCGCCGACCGCTGGGAACCATCCCTGCTGCCGAATTTTGCCAACCTCCGTCACACGCCATGGCCTCGCTCTGGGACAGATACAACCGGCTGCCGCTGACTGCGCGGCTGTGGATCGGCGCCTCGACCATGCTGACGGCCTACATCGGCATGGTGGCCTCCGACAAGATGTACGAGGCCGAGCAGGCCAAGAAGCCTGCGCCGCCGCCGCAGGCCTGACCTGGCGCGCCGCCTCTCTCGCTGTGTACAGGAGCCGCGTGGCTCAATATACGCGCCGCACGCCGTGTGGCTATCAAACAATCTGCATGACCGCGTCCGTGCGCGCTCCGTCCTGCTGGGTCCCGCTCGTCCGGTGCCCCCACGGCGCCGCGGGTCGGGTCGGGGCGCCGAGCGCTGGCGAGCCGGCGCCGGCTGCCGGGGCGCGCGCTGCCGGCGGCTGCCTGCGGCTGTATGCGGCTATATGCGGCTATATGCTTGACCGGCTTCCCTGGATGCAGTCGCTGTGGGCTTATGCCGCCACTGGCGAGCCTCCGGCGGCGACTCCGTCGAGGGTGCGCCCTGCGGGCGGCTGTACGATGCGGCTATATGCCCTGCCCGAAGGGCAGCTACCCCCGGCGGAGCCGCCGCCGGAGGCTCTTCAGTGGTGAGCCTCCGGCGGCGACTCCATCGAGGGTGCGCCCTGCGGGCGGCTGTCTGATGCGGCTATATGCCTGCCCGAAGGGCAGCCACCCCCGGCGGAGCCGCCGCCGGAGGCTCACCACCAACGAGCCTCCGGCGGCGACTCCGTCGAGGGTGCGCCCTGCGGGCGGCTATATGCTGCGGCTACATGCCCTGCCCGAAGGGCAGCTACCCCCGGCGGAGCCGCCGCCGGAGGCTCGTTGGTGGTGAGCCTCCGGCGGCGACTCCGTCGAGGGTACGCCCTGCGGGCGGCTGTATGCTGCGGCTATATGCTGCGGCTATATGCTGCGGCTATATGCTGCGGCTACATGCTGCGGCTATATGCTCAGCCCGAAGGGCAGCTATCCCCGGCGCCGCCGGGGGCGGCTACACGCCTGGCCGCGCCGGCCACGCCCGGCCGTGAGCTCGTAGCAGATCTATTAGTGTTCTATTTCGCCTGGAGAGCCGCCCAGAAGCGCTGCTCGTCGGTGCCCTGAAACTGCAGGAGCGTCGAGATGACCGGAATGAGCTGGGGGCGCATGTCGCGGTGCTCGAGGAAGCCGAGCAGGACGTTCTTGAGGTAGGGAATGCTCAGGTTCTCGGGGTCGTCGTAGAGCGAGGCCGAGCTGGCCCGGCCGGCGATGTCGCGCGCGAGGTTGGTGAGCGTCGCGTTCGAGACCGAGCGCGAGGTGCGGGTCGGGGTGTCCGGGGAGCGGGCGTGCGCGGCCTGCAGGTCGTCGGCAAGCAGCCGGTTGGCGCGCTGGAGCTTGTCGGCGCGCTCGTGGGCGTCCTCGGCCGCGCGCTTGAGGTCGTGGCGGGCGGCCTCGGCGTCGCGCAGCTGGGTCTCGGCGCTGTCCAGGGCGTTGCGCAGCTCGGTCAGGACCTTGCGGGCGTCGTCGGCGTCCGCGGCCGCCAGCCGCGCCTTGTCGTCGGCCTTGTCGCGGGCGGCGCGGAGGGCGGCCAGCTCGGACGCCGCCTGCGCGCGCTCGTCGTCGGCCGCGGCGCGCTGGCGCTCGAGCGTGCGCACGCGCGCGCGCAGCTCCTCCAGCTCGCGGTGCTTGTGGCGCGACGCGGCCACCGTGTTGCGCTCGGCCTGCTCGCGCTCCTCGGTCAGGACGTCGATGCGGTCCTTGAGCTCGCGCGTCTTGGCGGCCTGCGACGCCTCCGAGTCGGCCAGCAGCTGCCGGATCGTGGCGGCCTCGCGCGCGCGCTCGAGCAGCAGCCGGTGCGCGTCCGCGAGCTCCTGCTCCAGCGCCTCGTAGCGGTCGCGGGCCTCGCGGCTCTGCATCGAGATCTCGGCGGTCTGCTCGCGCAGCGACTCCATCATGGCCTTGGCGTTGGTGCGCTCCGTGCGCGCGATGTGCACGTCCTCGCGCAGCGCGTCCACCTGCGCCTTGAGGTTGGCGTTGGCCGTCGAGTAGTCGTGGATGCGGGCGTTGACGGCGCCGAGCTCCTGCGCCACGCCGTCGCGCTCCCGCGCCACACGCTCCAGGTCCGCCAGCACGCCCTTGTACTCCGCGTCCACCCGCGTCAGCTGCTGGCTCAGCGTGTACGCGCGGTCCTCCTGCTTGGCCTTGACCACCTGCAGGTCCTGGTACTGCGCGCGCAGCTTGTCGAACTCGCTCGTCTTCTCGGCCAGCGCCGCGCGCACGCTCCCGAGCTCCCCCCGCGCCTGCTTCTCGCTCTTCTCCAGCCCCCGCAGCTCGTCCGCCTTGGCGGCCAGCGACGCCTTGTGCGAGTTGGCCGCGGTCAGCTCCGTGCGCAGGGCCAGCGCGTCCTGCTGCGCGCGGGAGAGCGCGCCCTTGACGTCGCTGAGCTCCTTGAGCCGCGTCTGCGACACGTTGGTCACCGCCACAAGCTCCTGCTTGAGCAGGCTCTTCTCGGTCGCGAGCTCGGTCTGCACGCGCTCCTTGTCGGCCTGGAGGGCCTGGATCGTCGAGTGCAGGTTGGCCTGCTCGGACTGCAGCGCCTGCAGCTTGCTGTGGGCGTCGGCGAGCTGCGCCGCTGTGGCTGCGCGGTCCTTGTCGGCGGCGGCCTGCGCCCGCTGGAGCGAGTCGCGCTCGGCGGCGGCGGCGGTGGCGGCCGCCTCGACGGTCGCGTGCGCGGCCTGGAGCGCGCTGTGCTCGGCCACGAGCGCGTCGTGGTCGGCCTGCACGCTCCTGAGTGCGGCCTCGAGCTCGGCCTGCTTGGCCTCGAGCGCCTGCACCTGCGCCCGCAGAGCGCCCGTCTCGTGCTCGGACGACCGCCGCTGCATGTCCGACGCCGTGGCGGCCTCGGCGCCGGCTGCCGCGAGCTGCTCGCGGAGGTTCTTGGCCTCCTCCTTGGACTCGACGAGCTCCTGGCCGATGTTGCGGACCACGTCCCGCAGGTTCTCGGTCTCCTCGACCTGGGCGCGCGACCGGGCCTGCGCGGCGTTGAGCGCGGCCCGGACGTCGCCGAGCTCGCTCAGCTTGCGCTCGAGCTCGCCGACCTGGTCGCGGTAGCGGCCGATGTCGGACGCGGCCGACGCCGACCGCGCCAGCGCCGGCGTCTCGTCCGCGACGGTCTCGGTCGTCTTGATGGGCGCGTCGGGCTCGGCCGCAGCCGCGGCCGCGCCGGCCCCGCCCTTGCCCTTCTTCTTCTTCTTCTTCTTGTTCTTGGCGCCCCCGTCGACGGGCGAGCCCGTGGGCGTCGGCGCGGCCGGCGACGGCTCCGGCGACGGCTCACGGGTGTCGGGCGCGGACGCGGCGGTCCTGGCGGTCTCGAGCTCGGCCTCGAGCTCGGCCACGCGGCTGTTGGCCGCGTTGATCTGGCTGGTGGCCTCGACCGCCTTGATCGACAGCGTCGACTTGAGCTCGCCCACCTCCTTCAGCAGCTCCGTGCGGGCGCGGGCGAGCTCGTCCTTGGCGGCGGCCGCCGAGGAGGCGGCTGTGGCGGCCGCGGCGAGCTGCGCGTCCTTCTCGGCGAGCTTTTCGGCGGCCTCGGCGGCGCGCTTGTCGGCCTCGGCGGCGGCCGCGGCCGCAGCCTGGTCGGCGGCCGCGCTGGACGCCTGCGCAGCCGCAGCCGCGGCCTTGTCGGCTGCCGCCGCGGCCTCGGCAGTGGCCGCGGCCGCTGCGGCCTCGGCGTCGGCCAGCGACCGCGTCAGCTCGGCCACCTTCGCCGCCAGCTCGTCGGTCGCAGCCTGGTCGCGGGCGGCCGCCAAATCGCGCTCAAACGCGGCCCGCGCCTCGGCCGCAGCCTCGGCCGCGGCCTGGTCCTTGGCCGCCAGCTGCTGCCGCAGCTCGGCGGTCTCGGTCGCCGCCGCCGCCGCCGCAGCCTCCGCGGTCGCTGCCGCCTCGCGCGCCGCCTTCTCGGCGGCCTCGGCCGCCGCCGCGCGCTGGCCGGCCGCCGCCGCCGTCGCCGCCGCCTCCTCAGCCGCGGCCAGGCGCTTCTTGAACTCGTCGCGGTCCACCGTCAACCGCTTCATCTCCTCCATCTGCATCTCCTGGCGCAGCGACAGGTTCTGCAGGTACTCGACCAGCGCGTCCGGCTCGGCCACAGACGAGCACGGCGTGTGCTCGCGCAGCATGGTCTCAAAGGCCGCGACCTGGGCGCTCTTGGCCTTCTCGGCCTCGTAGGCGCGGTACAGCTCCGGGTACTTGGCCTCGTACTTGGCCAGCTTGCGCAGCTTGGCCCGCAGCTCCGGGCTCAATTCGCCCGCGGCCGGGGCCGGGCTGGCCGGCGCGCTCAGCGGGTGGTCCGTGACGGCCTCGGCCGGCGGGCCCGTGCTCGGCGTGGCGGGCATGTTCACGGGCGTCCGCGGACGGTCGGCGTCGGGCGTGCGGTCGGCGCGCGCAATCGGAGGGGCGGTGTCGTCGGCGGGCGATGGCGTCGCCTGCGTCTCGGTGCTGACGTCGAAGAGCACTTCGGCCGCCGTTTGATCGGTGTCTGGCGAGCTTGCGGACGCTAGACCCTGCGGCGTTCCCGGTGGATTGGGGCCCCGTGACTGTCTGTCGCCGGCTTGCGCCAGCCGGGAGCTCTGCAGCCTGGCCTGCTCGATCTCGTCTGAAATCGATTTGCCTATCTGCGAGATGCGGGACATCATCCTCGCGGCGGCCGGGATCGTGAGCGAGAGGACGCCGCGGCGGGCCAGAAAGAGGTCAACACCGTCACGTGATGGCCGCGCGGTGCCGCAGCGCCGCACCTCGTGCGGCGTAAACATCACGTGCGCGCACGAGCCTCCGGCGGCGGCTCGCCGGTGGCTGCCCTTCGGGCAGGCATGTAGCCGCCATATAGCCGCCCGCAGGGCGCACCCTCGACGGAGTCGCCGCCGGAGGCTCGTTGGTGGTGAGCCTCCGGCGGCGGCTCCGCCGGGGGTAGCTGCCCTTCGGGCAGGGCATATAGCCGCAGCATACAGCCGCCCGCAGGGCGCACCCTCGACGGAGTCGCCGCCGGAGGCTCGTTGGTGGTGAGCCTCCGGCGGCGGCTCCGCCGGGGTAGCTGCCCTTCGGGCAGGATATAGCCGCATCATATAGCCGCAGAACCGCCGACGCCAGCCACAAGACGCGCTGCGCACAGCCACACCGTGTATTACAGATACTTCTGGTACAGCCGCCAGACGCGGTCCAGAGTCCGGCGCTGGGCGACCAGCCCCAGGCCAATGTTCTCGAGGTCGCCGAGGTCGCGCAGGTAGTCGGCGCGGACCTCGGTCGGCACAATGTCCGCGTAGGTGCGCAGGACGGACGCCTCGCACAGCAGGTGACCGTGGCTGGTGTAGGACAGGGTGTCTGGGCCCGGGTCGACGGTGAGAATGCGGTCGACGTTGCCGAGGACGCGGGCGACGATCTGGCCCTGGCGGCCGCGCAGCCGCAGGCCCTTGCCTGTGTACACGCTGTGCACCCAGCCGAGGACTCCGTAGCAGGCCAGAGCCGAGGGCAGCGCGGCCACGACGCCGAAGACGAGCTCCTGGCTCTTGAGCAGCTTGTCGATGCCCGTCGCGGCCAGCTCGACGTCGACCTTGGTCTTCTGGACCTGGATCAGCAGCGTGCGGACCAGCTGGCCGCGCACGACCGACGCCAGCGGCCGCTGCAGCTCCTGCTCGTAGATGCGCAGGACCGACGACAGGTCGCCCTCGCGCACGCGTGCACGGAGATCCTCCACGGCCTCGTCGCCGAGGCCGCCGGCCGTGTCCGCCGTGAAGTCGACGACCATGCGCTCGAGACTGGCCATGTCGGCCTGCAGGCTCTGGCGGCCGACAATGGCGACCTGCGCTCCGGCGTCGTGCCGGATCGTGGCCGCGATGTTGCGCACCGGCTCGACGACCCAGTTGGCCCAGAAGTCGGCAGCCATGGCCGCGGCCTCGCGCGCCCACTCGGCCAGATCCGCCCGGCGGTTGAAGATCGCGCGCAGGGCGGCCGTGCCAAAGACGGCGCCGGCCAGCAGGCCGGGCCACAGCCGCGTGAGCGGCCCCGGCCGCGCCGCACGCGCCAGCACCGCGGCGTGCGCCGCACGGTACCCCGGCACGCGCTCGTCGACCAGCTGCAGCACGCGCAGCGCGAGCGCGCCGGGAGTGGCCGCCGGCACCGCCGCAGCTGTGGCGCGGGCCGCCAGCGTGTCGGGCGGTGCAGCCGCCGCCACGTCAGCCACGACGCCCTCCAGCAGCGCCACGCCGGCTGTGACCGAGTCCTGCCAGTTGGTCCGGTCCACCGACATGCCGCGGCCGACCAGCAGGCCCAGCGCCGTCGCCTGCAGCGTCCGCAGAGCCCGCAGCTCCTCCTGCCGCCGGTGCACGCCGGCGTAGATCGGCGCCAGCGACAGCGCCCGCCGCACGCCCGACACGGACGCGGAAGCCGTAAACACGTTGGCGGCCGCGCGCTGCTGGCCGTGGAACGCGCGCTTGAGCTCGTCGAGCCAGTCGCGCACGCTGGGCCGCGCGGCCAGCCGGCCCCGCGCGTCGCCGACGATCGCCCGTGCGGCTCGCAGACCGCGAGCCGGTGCCGCTGCTGTCAGCGCTGACTCCGGATCACTTACTCTGGACGCTGTAGAGCAGCACATTGGCCGGCGTCGACGCCACGCTCTCCCAGTAGTACACGTCCTCGGCCAGCGGCAGCGTCTGCTGCAGCAGATCCTCGACGACGTGGCCGTAGACGTGGATCGCCGCAGCCGCCACCACCAGCCACTCGACTTGATCGCCCTGACCGCCGGCGCCGGGGCCGCCGTAGTCGGCGCGGGCGACCGCGATCGCGTCCACGCCGTGCGGCTCGCCGGTAGCCCGGGCCTTTTGGGCCGCGTAGAACGCGGCCAGCGTCTCGTGCACGGTCTGCAGGCCGGGTCGCGGCCGATTTGGCCGGACGAGCAGCCGGTTCAGCAGGTCGAGCACTGTCGATCGGTACGCCTGCTCGGCGCCCCCGGTTATGCCGGCGCCGCCGGGCGTCCCGGGCATGACGGCCGCCGCGGGCAGCGCGGCAGCGACCGCCTCGAGCTCCTCAAAGAGCTTGCCGACCCTGTCGGATACGATGCTGCTCATGTCGTCTGTGCGACGTGGAGTCCGAGCCGGCGCCCGATGTCCCGACCGAGTTACCCGGCTATCGCAACCTTGTGCCTGGGCACGTGAGGATCGCCGCCGCCTGCCCGGAGCCGCCAGCCGCCGGTCCCGGCGTACTGCCCCTGCCGGTCACGGGTACAGGCGGAAAACCTCGCAGGATGTGCACCGCGCCCGCGTCCCCAACGGGTCGACCCCAACAGCCGAGCTGTGTGACTCGGGTCGCACCAGACGAGCAGGACGACTCGTGATCCCGTACGCGGACCCCGTTAGTGCGGCCGGCATGGCTCGGGGGGCCTTGGACCGGCTCCGCGGGGGATCGTACGCTGGTGGATCTCCGGCGGCGACTCCGTCGAGCGCTCCCAGCGGCCAGGGTCGGTCTGGCAAGACCGGCCGGACTGACCAAAGGGCATCTGCCCTCTGCGAGTCGGTGCCACAGCCTCCGCCGCTGGCGAGCCTCCGGCGCCAACTCCTGCGACGGTAGCTGCCCTGCGGTCAGGTTCGTGGCCAAGTGACGCACGAACAGTGGCGCAGACGTGGCGCGGCAAGCTGCGGCAGGCGTCTAAGCCGCGTCTGTGGCGCAGGCGGCGCGGCCGTGGCCGTGCGCGGCCGTGGCAGTGCAGGCGGCACAGTGCCCTTGCCGCACACCGCCGGCGATAGTGGTCTGCGCAGCGGTCCTGGCCAAGCGTCTGCCGCGCACGCGGTTGTCCGCACGCGGCCAGCTCCGTTCATACTACTCTCTCGTCCTGCACGCCGACCAGCCAGTCCACTCCGTCTCACATCGGCAGCCGTCGGATAAGTGTAGCCGCACGATCACGAGTCACGAACACGCATGACGTGAGTCGCCTGGAAGCTGTGACATGGCTGCGCGCGCGTTCTAGTCAGGGCTAGCGCGGCCGCACGCACGTTGGACCCGTGTCCGGACCCGTGCGGCTTCGGCTGCGCCGGCACCCTGTGCCGGCCGCCAGGGTTGTGGCCGCCGTTGGGGTGCTATATTTGGCCTCTATCACAGTCCGTAGCGACGTATGCGGCTACGCTGTCACGGCGGTGGGGTCGTGGCGACCGCACGGCTCCTCCACCCAGCCGGCCTGCGCCGCAAGGCGTGCGGCGGACGCGTTCGGTGGGGTTAGGGCTAGCGGCGATCGCTCGGATTGGTCGGTGCGGCGCTGCGGCCGCCAGCGCGGCGACCCGGCCGACGCGTGGCCGCTTGCCGCTGCGCGCAAGACGCACGTCCGCGACAGCGGAGGTGGCGGCCCGGCGCGGGCACCGCAGCGCGGCCGCCGGCCGGGCCGCCCGCGCCGGCCCCTGCGGCCGCACGTAGTGTCTGTGCTGTCTAGTTGCCGCCCGTGCGGCGCACCTTGCCGCCTGGCCGCCTGACCGCCTGGCCGCCTGGCTGGCGCTCCGTGGCTGCGTAGCTGCGGCCTGGGGAGTCAGCGCCGTAAGCCAAGACAGCCGGCAGGCCGCTGGTGGTCGCCGGGTCGACGCGGCCTGCGCGGCGGCCGCGCCTAACGCCGCCGCCGCCGCCGCAGCCGCCGTGGGCCCTGGCCGCCGCACCTGCAGCCGGTGTCGCGGCCGTGGCGTGTCTTGATGTGCGGCGGCAGCAACTGCAGCGGTCGGGGACTGCGCCGCACAGCCCAAACCGGCTGCCGCGGCCTACGTGTCCACGCCCCAGCGCGTCCAGCGGCCGGCCGTCGCCGGCAGCGCCACCAGGCGGCCGCCGCAAAGCCGGCCAGCCGCGGGCGCGGCGCAGACGTAGACGCCGGCGGCCCCGCGGTCGTATCTGGTGCTGTCTGGCGGGCGACCAAACAGTGTCTTGGACAAGCCGATCGCCCAAATTCTCTTCTCCCTCCATCCACCACTACACTTGTTAGGTCGCCAGTTTCCGGTCACAGACAGCACCGACCAGTCGAGCAGTCGAGTTCCGTCTGCATCTGTATATACCAGCCGTGCACAGGCAGCCGAAGGTGAGTGGGGTGGTGGCGAGAGCGGCCGCGCGCGGCGACGTGGGTGTCGCCGGGTGCGGCCGCGGCGGCCCGGCTGCGGCCGCACGGCCGCAGGCGCATTGCAGCGGTTGCTGACGGACAGGTCCACGAGGTAGGTTCCGGACGGGAGGTGCGCGGGCGGTGCGCGGGCGGCGGCGGTGCGCAGACGCAATTGTCGGGCGGCCGCAGCGCCACAGTGCGGGGCCGGCGGCCGCGGAGCGCCCGGAGACGGCCACCGACGGCCGGCAGGCGCCAGCAGCGGTCGGGCGGTGTGCTGTGGGGCCGCCGTGGGCCGTCCGCGGACGTGTGTGTGCAGGCGCGCTGACAGACAGACTCCCCAGCCTTATCAGCAATGGCCAGCTCGCGCAACTACGACATCCTCATCAAGCTCCTGCTCATCGGCGACTCGGGTAAGTCGTCGCGCGGCGCGCGCTGACCGCAGGCGTCGGCAAGTCGTGCCTGCTCCTCCGCTTCAGCGAGGACTCGTTCACGCCGAGCTTCATCACGACGATCGGCATCGACTTCAAGATCCGCACGATCGACCTCGACGGCAAGCGGATCAAGATGCAGATCTGGGACACGGCCGGACAGGAGCGGTTCCGCACGATCACGACGGCGTACTACCGCGGCGCGATGGGCATCCTGCTCGTGTACGACGTCACGGACGAGAAGTCGTTCAACAACGTGCGCAACTGGTTCTCGAACGTCGAGCAGCACGCCTCGGAGGGCGTCAACAAGCTCCTGATCGGCAACAAGTGTGACTGGGAGGAGAAGCGGGTACGTACGTGCGCGGGCGCGCTGACCGCAGGCGGTGTCGACCGAGCAGGGCAAGGCCCTGGCCAACGAGCTGGGCATCCCGTTCATCGAGGCCAGCGCCAAGGCCAACATCAACGTCGAGGAGGCGTTTATCTCGCTGGCGCGGCAGATCAAGCAGCGCATTATGGACACGTCGCCCGAGCCCGGTCCGGGCACCGTCGACATCGGCACCGGCTCCAAGTCGAGCGGCGGCGGCAAGTGCTGCTGAGCGCCGCGCAAGGGCCGCGGGCCCGGCCGCGGCGCGGCTGCGGCGCGCGCGGCCCGGCCGGCGCGGCGCCGGCCGGCGTCCTGTTTGAGCGTTCTTTTGTCACTAGGTTCAATTATCTTTCTATCTGCGCTACCGCGCGTCGTCTGCGGTCACCAGCGTGCCCGCCCGCTCGAGCGCCTGCGAGTAGCTTGGTTGCCGCGCCGGCGGCGCCGGCGCCGGCGCCGGCGGCGCCGCCCGGCTCGACACGTAGAGGCTGCCAAAGACGAGCAGGAGACAGAACAGCATGGTCTTGTAAGAGATGTGTTCGACAAAGCTGTTGATGATCTCGGCGAACGTCTCGGCGCTGACCTTGGCCCGCCCGATCACCGAGGCGTCGCGCTTCATGCACTTTTCCCACATGAGGCACGACTTCTCGGCCGCGGGCACGCGCTGGTCGGGCGCACACCGGTTGGCCACGTACTCCTTGGCGCAGTGGTCGATCTCGACCAGGACCTCGAAGATGTACTCGTTGACCTTCTGGTTGACGTCGTTGCGGATCGTTGTCACAAAAGCGACGATCAGATAGAGAAAGACCGTGACCAGGAAGAGGTTGAACGCGAGCTGGAGGTAAGAGCCGAAGATGTACGGCAACGCCTGGTGCGCGTGCATGAACGACGCCAGCGATCCGCCGTCGTCTGATATACTCCGACCGGATACGGACCGCACGCTGCGGTCGCTGCGTTTAGCCACCGCCAGCGGCCGCTCGTCAGCCGAGACCGACACGTCGAACGAGTCATCTGGCCCGGCCGACTCGATGCTCGGTGCGCGCCGCCGCCGCGTGCGTGTGTCCTTCTTGCGCGGGCTGGCGCGCCGCCGCCGCCGCGGTGCAGGCGACTCGCTGTCGTTGCCGTCGTCGACGTCGACGACCTCTGGTCGCCGCTTGACCAGCGGCGAGGCTGCGCTGCGCATGAGCTGCAGCAGCTTGCCACCCGGGCTCGGGCCCGGGCTGCGGGTCGGCTCCGGATCGAGGTCGACCACGTCGATGTCCATCGTGGACGAGTCGGCCATGCTGTAGTCGGCCGGCGTCGCCGGCGACGCCGCGCCGTACGTCTGGCCGAGCCGCGCGACCGACGGCGATGCCGCGTAGGCGTCGTTGGCGCCGAACCGGCTGCGAAAGCTGGAGACCGGTTCGGGCGCCAGCGTGGTCTGCGGCGTCATGAACGCGAAGCCGTCTGTGCGCGCCACGTACGGCGTGCTGGTGGCGGGCATTCGCCGCTCGGGCGACCCCGCCCGGAAGGGTGAGTCATACAGGCGACTCGGGTCCGGACGTAGGTCCAGGTCCATGGGGGACTCATGCCCCCGGTGGTAGCTCATTATGGGCGGGTGTTGTCGGGTGTGAGTTGAGTCCGGGTGTGAGTTGAGTCCGTGCGTGCGTCCGCCGGTCCGTGTCCAGTCCGGCCCAGTTGGGTCCGCTTGGGTCCGGGTCCGGTAGAGAGTCCGGTCCAGATACAGGTCCGGTCGTGGGGGTCGCAGGTCCGTGACCTCGTCCGCCTCGTCCGCGTCGCTCGCTGCCTGAGGCCGCTTGATTCGTGCGCGTGCGGCACCAATCCGCCGCGCGCCGCGCGCTCGCTTCGCCTGCGCCCGAAATGCGCCCCGTCGCCGTCCGCCGAGGACTGCTAGACCCGCTTGCGATCTGATCGAGGCCTGGAGGGTTCCGGGCCGGCTCGGTGGTGGTGTCCTGGTCGGAGGATCAAAACAAAAGAATTTTAGGCGCTTGGGTGGTCTAAATCTTTGCACCTAGACGTGCAGCTGACGACTGCGCCGCAGAACGCAGGCCGAAGCGCGTGCAGCACCAGGCTCAAACACCGGGACAGTGATGTGGAGGTGTGCGGTGGGCGGTGCGGGTGGCATGGGCGGCCGCGTCCAGCGGATGGCGGCGGCGCGTGCGGGTGCGACGCTGGCCTGGCCGACGGGAGCTACAGCGGCCACGGCAGGCGCGGCTGGCACGGCGGGCGCGCCCGCCGCAGCCACCGGCGCGCGCCGTGCAGCCAGTACGGCGCGTGTGCTCGCCGACGACGAGCTCGCCCACGAGATCGACCGCCAGAGCGCTGCCGGCTGGCAGTACGGCTGCGACGGCGGCGAACAGTACTTTGCCAAGCACGTCCGGTTCAAGAGCTTCCGGCAAGCAACCGCGTTCGTCATGGCCGTGTCGCTGGCGGCCGAGCGGCAGCAGCACCATCCGGCGATCTACATCAATCACGCGACGGTGCAGGTCCAGACGACCACAACCGACCCCCGCGGAATCAGCACCAAGGACGTCAAGCTGATGGCCGCGGTCGACCGGCAGCTCGCCGCGCTCGCCGCCGGCGAGTGCACGGTCGCGTCCGCGCGCGTCGTCTTTGGCTGGCGCCCACAGAACCCATAAAAGTCATTAACTATATCTACACCCATCGCAAAACCCAGACACCGTTCGCACATGCCGCGCTAGACGCGCTTGACCTCCTCGGACGGGTTCAGCGCGGTCGCGCGCGCGACCGGCACGGACTCGACCACGCCCGGCACGCCCACGCTCTTGGCTACGTCCACGGCGTCGTGCAGAAAGTCGGACTGGCGGCGCGCGTAGACGGCCGGCGGCGTCGGGATCCCGCCCGGCTGCTCAATTAGCCGCGACTGCAGCGCCAGGATGTAGTCGCGCAGCTGCAGGTTCTCCTGCCGCAGGCTGTCGATCGTCTCCTTGCTCGACTTGAGCTCAAGCACCTTCTGCTCGAGGTCCTTGATGTAGCACTCCTTGCGCTGGCGGAACGCGCGCTGGGGTCAGCGCGGCCTGGGCGCCCACGTACCTGTGCCGCGCGGTTCTGCGCCGCGCGCTTGCTGCGCGACAGCTGCCGCCCGTTTTTGCTCATCTCGCCGACAGGAGGGACGTCCATCTTGTCGGCGTCGTCGATGTACGGCGAAGCCAACTTGGCGGCTGCTGCGGCCGTGCCACAGACTTTGGAATCCCGTGTGCGCTGTGCGCTGTTGCGTCCGCGGTGATCGACCCGGAGCTGTGCTGGCCGTGGAGGCGCGACCGATCGTGGATAAGTAAGCAGATATGCGAAGAAAAAAAGAGCAGGGGAGGAATGGCGGCTGAGGTAAGAAGAAGATAGGCATTAGGTAATGCCGTCTCGATCCGACCTGCGCCGGCACGCATCCGGTTGGGTGACACGCTGGCCGCTTAGTAAGTGCGGGGCCCGGTTAGGGCTGGGCAAGGGTCTGGCTAGGGTTCGTGTTTGCTAGGGCTAGGGCTTACGCGAGCGACACGTTTCCCAGCGCGTGCTCCTTGACGTAGTCGGCGCCCATCTCGAGGTAGTCCGCGCGCGAGAGCATGCCGCTGGCCGCGTCCGCGCTGCCGGCCCACTGGCGCATGCCGCGCCACGCGTCCAGCACGACGTCGCCCGCGCGCCGGATCGCCAGGTCCGTGCCCGCCGGCAGCACCGCGCGCAGCTCGTGCCGCATGCGCTCGTCAAAGCCGCGCAGCAGCGAGTAGCCGCCCGTCAGGAACACGTCCGGCGCCGGCGTCGGCGTCCCGCGCAGCAGGCTGTCGGCCACGAGCTCGACCAGGCCGGCCTGGTCCAGGCCGGCGATCGACGGCTGGAACAGGACCTCGGGGATGCGGATCCGCTCGACGTTCAGGTGGAACTGGTGCGTCTCGGCGCGCGAGTTGACGTCGAACGGCCGCGGGCCGCGCAGGAACGCGTGCACGACCGAGTTGCGCCAGTCGTTCTGGGCGTCGAGCGTGACCTCGGCCGAGAAGTTCGGGTCGTGCTGCAGCAGCTGGGCCTCGAGCCGGCGCACGTTCGCGTCCAGCTCCTCGTCCTCGTCCGAGTCGGACACGTTGGCGATGTCGCGGTACACGGCCCAGTCGTCGTCATCCGCGCCGAACGTGTCCTCGTCGTCGCCGCCGCGGCGCCGCTTGCTCGACCGCGACACGCTGTCGGACGCCAGGTTGGCGATCGACTTCATGCGCATCTGCGACGCCAGCGACTTGCGGTTGTTGAGCTCGTCCTTGAGCCGCTTCTTGTCGCGGATGCGCGCGACGAGCTCCTCGCGCTCCTCGCGGCGCGCGCGCACCCAGCCGTCGAGGTCGCGCTCGCGCCAGGCGTCGTCCTGGCGGGCCTCCTCCTCCTGGCGCTCCTTCTCGCGGATCTTCTCGAGCTTGGCGCGCTGGCGGGCGTCGAAGTTGCTCTTCATCAGCCGCTGCTGGCGCTTCTGCCGGACCTGGGCCTCGTCGAGCTGGTCGTCGGGCACGTCCAGGAGCGGGAACGTGGGCGCCTCGGCGTCGCTGTCGTCCTCGCCGACGTCCTGCTTGCGCGACCGCTTGATCGACCGCTCGAGCACCTTAATCTGCTTGCCGAGCGCGGCCTCGTCGTCGAAGCCCTCGGACTCGAGCAGCCGCTTGTAGTCCTTCTGCGAGAGCTGGTCGGACTTGGCCTCGATCTCGCGGTAGTACGCCAGCTCCTGCTCCTTCTTGACGAGCTTCTCCAGGCGCATCTTGGCCGCCTGCTCCTGCAGCTTGCGGCCGCTCTCCTTGCGCCGCTCGGCGATCCGCGCCAGCTCCTCCTCGGACTTGACCGCCTGCGCGACCTCCGTGTACGGCGTCTGCACCGTCACGTCGCGGTCGGCCAGGCCGTCCAGGCTCAGGTACGCGGCCACCTCGTCCGCGTACGACTCGGGCGAGACGTAGCAGTGGTCGTGCACCAGGTTCTCGGCCTGCACCGGCGTCAGCCGCGACGGGAACTGCGGGTACTTGAGCTGCAGCAGCGCCAGCAGGAAGTTGGTCGCGCTGCGGCCGCCCCAGTTGAGCCGCTTGGCCCGCGCCAGCACCCCGCGCCCGTTGACCACCGGGATCACGTTCGTGGCCTCGTGCCCGGCCGACACCACCACGCCGTCGCGGCCGCCGTTGTAGTAGTACGAAAACAGGCTGTCGATGCCGAACGCGGCCGCCGGCACGCCGTAGCCCTCGAACAGCAGCTCCTGCATCGTGCGGTGCTGCGCGCCGGGGCACGCCAGCAGCTCGCTCATCACCACCGGGTTGTCCACGCGGCCCTCGGACGAGACGCCCATCTTGACGAAGCCGTAGTCCAGGATCGTCTCGAGGTACTCCCAGTTGGACACCAGCGGCCCGTCGAACGGCGACCGCGCCGCCTGCCGCGTGTTTGAGTCCATGCACGTGTCGCTGCCGACGAGCGTGAACGTCCGCAGGATCTTGCGGTCCCGGTACCGTGCCAGCAGTGTCGGGTACGTCAGCCGCGGCGACTCGTCGGTGGCGTAGCCGACCCGCGTCTGCCAGGTGCCTGGGGGTCAGCGCTGCCCGCCCGCGCCGCGCATCCGCGCGCGGCGGCGCATCCGCGGCCATCCGGCCGGCCGCCGGCCGCGGCAGCGTCGCCGCCCTCTACTCACCCAGGTCTATCGCGATCGGCACACCCGCCTGGTAGTCCGTGTACGGCGGCACAAAGGTCGGCACGGGAAAGTCCCGCAGGCCGTGCACCGCCGGCGGCTCGTCGGCCGCGCCATTGCTGTCCGCGCTCATGCTGTCGTGATGGATGGAGAGCGGGCGGCGGCGAAAAACGGGTTGGTGAGCACATGACCATCACGTGACCACGTGTTGAAAAATCCTCGCCGCCCTCCTCCGCGCGCAATGGCGTGGACTTCTCTGCTGGGCGGCCTCTTTGGCGCGACGGGCGCGTCGACGGCGAACAACTTCCTCTTTGGCGGGTCCAAGCCCGCGGCCGGATCGGCCACCGAGACCGCGACCGCGCCGCTGCCGGTCCCGGGCGGGCAGCCGGCGACGCCGGCCACACCGGCCAAGGTCGTCTTTCCGGCCGAATTCTTCAAGTACGGCTTCCCGGGGCCGGTGCACGACCTGCGCTACAACGACGAGTACATCAGCTGCTACGACCGCCGGACGCGCAACCCGGCGTGGGTATGTGGGCGCGCGTGCGAGCTGACGCCAGGTCGTGGAGCACCTGACGCCCGAGTCCATGATCAACAACGGCACGGATCGCAAGCGCTCGACGTTCACCGAGGACGAGAACGTGCCGCAGAAGTTCCGCGCGCGGCTGGTGGACTACTTCCGCAGCGGCTACGACCGCGGGCACATGGTACGTGCGGCCGAGACGCGGGCTGACGCAGGCGCCGGCGGCGGACGCCAAGTTCTCGCAGAAGGCCATGGATGAGACGTTCTACCTGACCAACATGTGCCCCCAGGTCGGCGACGGGTTCAACCGGGACTGTGAGTAGCCGCTCGGCGGCGCTGACGCCAGACTGGGCGCACGTTGAGTACTTCTGCCGCAACCTCGTCAAGGACTACAACTCGGTCCGCATCGTCACCGGCCCGCTGTACCTGCCGCGCAAGTACCCCGACGGCAAGTGGCGTGTGTCGTACGAGGTCATCGGCAATCCGCCGAACGTGGCCGTGCCGACGTAAGTGAGCGCGCGGCGGCGCTGACGGCAGGCACTTTTTCAAACTGATCGTGGCCGAGCGGCCGACCAAGAACCCGGCGAGCGATGCGGTCGCTGTGAGCGCGTTCGTGCTGCCGAACGAGCACATTCCCAACACGACCGAGCTCAAGAGCTTCCAGGTGCCGGTGGACGCCATCGAGCGGTCCACCGGCGTCAACTTCCTCGAGAAGCTGCCGCCGGCCAAGACGAGCGACCTGTGCAAGGAGGTGACGTGCCGGATCACGGTGCGCGAGTTCAACAACGCGCTGCCGGCGCCCAAGCAGCCGCTGGCGCTGCCGGCGCCGTCCAAGTGAGGCGTAGATTAGCAATATATATATAACAGGGCGGGCGCCTAGCCTGCGAACAAAAACGGGCGGGGCCGCGCGACGGCCGGCGGCCGGCGGCCGGAGCTACAGACTGCCGGCCGGCGGCCAGGGCTGTGGGGTGCTGGCCGCCGCCGGTGGCGGCCGCCGCCTAGCCGCTGGTCGAGCTCGTCCGCCAAAACTTGAGGCCCTTCGGCTTGGCCTCGTCCGGCGACCGCGGGCTCCTGAGCGGCACGGCCGGCCGTTTCGGCAGCGGCTGGGTCTGTTTGTCCTGCCGGTACTTGTCCGAGAGCTTGTCGGAGGACGCGTGCAGGCTCGAGAGCCGCAGACGCAGCTGGCTGGCCTTGCGGCCGCTCAGGCTGAGCCGCGAGCCCGTGTCCAGCGAGCGCACGGCGGCGGCGCCGGCTGCGTCCGGCGCCGGCTTGTCGACCGGCGCGTCGCTCGGCTGCGACGAGGCCTCGGACAGCGACGAGACCGACGAGGCCGACGACAGCGACGACGACACGTCCGGGCTGCGCAGGGTAAGGTCGGCCGGCGCGCGCGCCTGCGCGCTCAGCAGCTCGAGGTGCTCGCGCTTGCTCTCGGCCTCGGCCTTGATCATGTTGATCTTGCGCTCCAGGAGCGCGAGCTCCTGGGTCTTGCTGTCGATCCGCAGGGTGAGGTCGTGGATGTCATTGTTGATGCCAAACACGCTGTTGAGCTCGGCCGAGAACGAGTCGACCACCGAGCTGGGGTCAGCGGCGCTGACGGAGACGTACCTGCTCATGGTGCGAGAAAGCTGTGCGGGCGACTGCTGGTGGACGACCACAAAACACTACGGGTCTAGGAGGCCATGGGGCCTAGGGATATAAGGCGATCGATTAACTTTGGCGGATTGTTTTATAGAGCGTGCCCTGAGCGGTCCGGCTAGGGCTGGCGGCCCCGCGTGGCGCGCGGCGGCCGCCACGGGTGCGCCACGGGCAGGCGCCGGCGCGCGGACGGGCGCGGGCGGCGCGGGCGGGCGCGGGCGGCGCGGCCGCCGCCGAGCGGCCGGATCTGCGCGCGGCGAGCAGAGGCGGAGGGGACGGGCGACGCGCCGCCCCGCTTCTATTGGTAACGGGCGCCTGCAGCCGGCTGCAGGCGCCTGCAGCCGGCCGGCCGAGTGCGGACGGGTCGCGCACGCATGCAGGCTGGCGCGTACGTCCAAGCGGAATCCAGGGGGTCCGTGACTCCCCTTGCCGCGGGCAGACGGTCGGCTTGCCTATATTAGGCGTGGCGGCCGGCCCGTCGCGCGCAAGCGTCCTGCAGGCGACGCTAGCGCGGCGTTGCCGACGCCTAGCGCCGCACCGCGCAGCCGGCCCGGCAGCCGCCGCGGCGCGGCGGCCGCCACCACCGCCAGCCGCCCCGCGCGCGCGCGGGCGCCCGAGACAGTGTTCTATTCGCAGTCAGCAGCGGCCGCGCCGCCGTGTGCGCCGCGCATGGCTAGCGTGGCCGCAGCCGAGCCCGCGCGCCGGCGCGCCGGATGCGCCAGCCGCGCCACGCCGCGCCACGCCGCGCGTTGGGACCTGGGGCCGGATTTGCAAAGTGACGTAATGGGCGTGTTTGCTGACATTTATCCAGATCGGGAGAATTCAATTTGCGGTTGCCATGGCAATGTGGGCGTGCCCGGCCCGCCCGCCGTCGGGAATTTTCCTTTTGACAGGGCGGCCGTCTGCACCGGCCGTTCCTCCCATGGCGCCGCCCGGCCCACCCCCCGCGACAGCGGCCGCGCGGCCGCCGGCGCCGGCGCGGGGGGGCCCATCTGCATCTGGTCTGGGGCACGCGGGCGCCGCGTCCGGGGCTGGGCTGCCGGGCCACACAAGCCGACGGTTGGGCATTATTCAAATGGCATACACACATCTCGGATTTGATATCGAACCTGATGTTATCGGGCAGGACCTATATATGGTCAGTTCCTAGTCACTCGGGCTTCCCGTTCATCGTCTTTAGAAGCGTCCTGAGAAACACTCCTGCTCCTTCTTCATGGTCCCTGCGGCCGCCAGACGAGAGTACTGAGCGCCAGTCCACACACACCCCGCCGCCGTTGCCGTCCAGCCGGCGCACCACCCGTCCCGCTCTCTGCCCGGGCCCTGCCGCCCATTGCGCCCCGGCCGTCCGCCCACCCCTGGCCAGTGCTCCTGTCCATACCACGTTGCATGCCCAGTCCCCGCGCGCGTCCCGGATACCAATGTCTCAGCCAAAGTCGATGGAGTTCGAGGTCATCCTGCTCCCGCCATTGCCCTCGCTCAATACCCTGTCCAAGACAATATCGATATCCAAGATGCCCTCGCTGCTGCACTCATACCTCGCGCGCCACCACGCGCACCCGTCCAAGCGCAAGGAGTACAAGGACTTCACCCAGGCCATGGACGACCTCTTCCAATTCAATACCTACGTCTTCCCCGGCGTCAAGCTCAACGCGTCCGAGCCCTACGAACTTTTGGATATAGCCATGCCGCGCCAGGCCGCGTTCACGCCGCCGTCGCCGTGCTCGCTCGAGTGGATGCTCCAGAACATTGCCGTCATGGGGCGCATCTACGTGTGCCCGGTCGGCCAGAAGGAGGAGAAGAAGTGGCACGGCGTTGCGCGCAGCGCGGCCATGGACAAGATCCTGAACGTCAAGCAGTCGTTCGGCGCGGCCGCGGGCGAGCCGCTGTACAAGATCACGATGCGCAACTTCATCGAGAAGTCGCGCAAGGACCGCCCGGCCTCGTTCCCGCTCATGGGCGACTTCATCACGCCGGGCAGCAACCAGCCGTACCGGTCCAAGAAGAACGCGCCGGAGAAGCCCAAGAAGCGCACCAAGCGCGGCGCGCTCGCCGAGGCGCCGGACGCGGCCAATGCGCCGGCGTTCGCGCCGCGCGGCTGCTCGCCCGCGAGCGAGACCGGCCACGGGCTGGCCGCGGCCGAGTCGCCGGCGTCGGCCGCGTCCGCGCAGTTCATGGACCCGATCCTGCCGGCCGCGGCGCCGTTCTCGCCGGAGCTGGCGCCGCGCGACGCGCTGCACCGCGCGCCGCCGCGCGAGCCCGAGCCGGACTTCTTCAGCGACGCCGACGCCGACCCCTTTGCGCGCGCGTCGCCGCGCTGCGACGACGAGCTCCCGCACCACTGCCAGCAGCAATTGCTGCACGCGATCGCGCCCGAGGCCGCGCTGGCGCCGCCGCCGGCCGCGCCGTCCGTGCCGCACCCGCATCTCCACCAGCATCACCAGCATCTCCCGCATTCGCAGCATCTCCGCCACCAGCATCCCCTCCAGCATCCGCACGCGCGGCCGCACTCGCCGCACCTGGCGCCGCACCTGGCGCCCGCGCCGACCCCGCCGCTGCACGCGCTGCCGGCGCACCACGCCGAGCCCGCCACGCTCGCCCAGCCCGGCCTCCAGCTCCACCGCGCGCTCGACAAGCTGCCGCCGTCCAAGCTGCACCGCCAGGAGCAGGTCCACGACAAGCTGCGGCTCGAGCACGAGCCCGCCACGCTCCACGCCGACCAGCTCCAGCGCGAGCTGCAGCTCCTGGACGCGCCGCGCCCGCCCGCCGACGAGTACCTCGACACCATCGCCTGGAAGACCAAGCTCTCGGCCTCCGAGATGGTCGCCGACCTCGGCCTGGCCGCGCCCGACCCCGCCAAGGGCCTCGGCTCGGTCTTCGACGGCATCCACATGGAGAAGCTCAAGATCCAGTCGCCGGCGTCGGCCAACATCGCCTGCGGCGGCCGCTTCCCGCCCGGCTGCGTCAAGTACCCGGACATGCCCGCCGGCGACAACGTCCTGCGCGACGTCCAGCTCGTCTACGGCTCCAAGGCCGCGCCCAACATGTCCGTGCCGGCGGCCTCGTCCAGCCGCGCCAAGGACGCGGCCATGGACTTTTTCTACGACCAGAAGATCAAGCTGCGCGAGCACGCCCTGGCCGACGACGAGCCTGACTACTTCCACAAGAAGTCCTTCTTCGACGCTGCCGCCCTCGACCAAGACACCGAGAACGACTCGGCCAATTTTGATAATTTGATGAAGGAGTACATCAACGTTGAGTCCTGCGGCCCGGATCTCGTGTAGCTGCCTCCGACGCGCGACTCGCCGAGTCCTCTGTGCGGAAGTCCTCTCGGGAGCCCTCGCCGGCCGCCGTGCGACCGGGCCCGGCCCGGAACGCGGCCGGACGAGGCTGTATTGTGTTTGGGACGTGGCCGTGTATGCAGTCTGGATAGATAATAGACATTGGGGCGATTGCAGGAGGGCGGCGCGGCCGCTGGCCGGGCGCCGGCCGCGCGGCCGCGCCGCGGACCGGCCGCCGGACGCTCGCGCCCGTGCGGACCCGTGCGGTTGCGGGAGCTGCGGGTGGCTGTATGACCGCCGGGCCACCGCTTATGTACGCCGCACCTTATTGGGAGTTTGCGGATTTTTGCCGACCACCCCGACGCCGTCCATCCGACGACACACTTTGCCCTGCCCTAGCGCGACGACGACGACTGCGCGACCGACGAAACGATGCAGACCGTGCTGGTGAACTGCGGGCGTCCGGCTGCGCGCGCGATGGCTGCGCGCACGGTCGCCCAGACGAGCAAGAGACGGATCTGCGGCGAGGCGACGAAGACGGCCTCTGCGGCCGCGGGCCGCCGGCCTCTGCGGCCGGACGCGCTGCCGGCGATGCGCACGACCGGCCGTGCCTGGCCGGGCCGGCTGGGCGCGGTGCGTGCGTACGCGGGGCCGCCGGGCGCGTCCGCGGAAGACATCTTGGTGCGCGAGTATCACGCCGTCGCGGACGAGACCATGGAGGCCATTCTGCTGGCGTGCGAGGACCTGGCCGAGTCTTTCCCGGAGATCGACGTCGAGCTTGCGGTACGTGGGTGGGGGACGCGCTGACGGCAGCAAGGCGTTCTGAACCTGGAGGTGCCGGGCGTGGGCATCTACGTGATCAACAAACAGCCGCCAAACCGGCAAATCTGGCTCAGCAGCCCGCTCTCGGGCCCCAAAAGGTGCGCAGACGGGGGACACGCTGACGCAGATACGACTACGTGGACGGCAAGTGGACGTACGGCCGCGATGGCTCGACTCTGGGCGACCTGCTGCGGGCGGAGACGTCGGAGGCGCTCGAGACCGAGTGCCGGTTCGAGGGCATCGACGACTAGCGGGGCGGCGGGCGAGCCGCACGGCGTGCGGCGGGCGAGCCGCGGGAAGTGCGGCGCCGGGCGGAGCCGCGCGCTGCGCGGCGCGGCACTGAGCCGCACACTGTGCGGCGCGCGCCACCGCTGCGCCACCGCCGCGCGCGGCTGACGAGCCGCACGCCGTGCGGCGCGCTGACGTCGGCCCGTGCGGCTCGCGCGCCGCCGCCGTCCGCGCGTCCTGCAGCGTCTCCTGCGTCACGCCGCTCTGGGGCCCGCCCCATACGCGTCTCTGTACATACTCCAATCTATGAGGCTGGGCAGCTACTAGCCGTTGCACGGCAAGGCCAATGGCAGCCGCCATGCCCTCTTCCGTGCCCGGATTCCGCCGCCCCTGGACTGTCTGGGCAGCGGCGGCCGCTCGTGCAGGTAGCGCCGCACCCGTTGACGTTAGCCCCGCGTACTTTGCGCTTAGCCACGCATAGCGTGCACGTTTATGCGGTTGCTGCATAACCATCAAAGTGCAAGGTTTCATAAGAAACGCGTGCACTCCATCGTGAATCCATCCTGGCACCGCCATATCAACAACAGACCCGCGCCGCCAGCCCACACCTGCCGGACAGCGACAGCAGCGCCCAGACCCGAAGTGTCTGCTGCCCTTGCCAGAGATCTATTGGAGATGACGAACGCGGGCGAGAAGCCCGAGAGCGCGCTGGAGAAGACGGAGCCGGCCGCAGCCGTCGAGGACACTGCGGCCGCTTCCGACGCCGCCGCCGCGACGGCGGCGGACAGCGACGAGCCGGCGGCGGCGGAGACGGCCGCGGCCGCGGCCGCGGCCGGATCGGATGAGTCCGACACGGCGGCTGAGGCCGAGGCGGCGGACGCCGCGGAACCCGCGGAGCCGGCGACGCCGGCGGCCGGCCCCGACGACGCCGGAGCCGGCGACGCCGCGGCGGCCGAGGAGCCGGCCGTGGACGTCGCGGACCAATTGGACGCGGCGCCGGTGCTGGCGCCGCTGGCGACGGCGGGCGCCGAAACGGCCCAGGTAGGGCTATCACGCGGGCGAGCTGACGGCAGGACACGGACGACGCGGGCGAGAAGGCGTCCGACGACGAGACGGTCGACAGCCCGGCGTTTGAGGACGCGGTCGACGCCGGGCACGTGGCGGCCGTCGCCGAGACGGCGTCGGTGGTGTCTGCGGCGGACGTGATCGCGCCCACAGCCGAGCCGGCGGTGAGCGGCGCGACCGTGGCGAGCCTGCTCAAGGTGGACGACAGCGACGACGACGACGTCAAGGACTCGGCGGCGGCCACGGACTCGGCGGACTCGTCGGTGGACGCCGCGTCGGCGGCCGCCGTCGCCGAGAAGCTCGAGGAGGTCAACCTGGCCGACGACATGGAGAAGTCGATCGCCAAGGACGCCGCGCTCAAGGTCGGCGACAAGGCCGTGTCGCCGCCGCCGCTGCCGCCGCGGCACGGGTCGACGTCGTCGACGGGCAGCGCGCGCAAGTCGCCGTTCGCGTGGCTCAAGTCGAGCCAGAACGGCAAGAACCGGGCGGTGGAGGCGCCGCCGCCGCTGCCCGCGCGCGCGGCCGAGCCGGCGCCCGTGGCCGAGCCGGCCGACGGCGCGCCCAACTACGAGCTCATGCTGAGCCGCATGGCGGCCACGCGCGAGAACGTCCAGGCCAAGGAGTCGAGCGAGCGCGAGTCGCACCTGGCCGGCGTCCAGAAGCTCAAGGAGGGCTTCGAGAGCCTGCGCGAGAAGCAGGCCGGGTCCGGGTTCGGCACCGAGTCCGACGGCGACGTCGCCGCGATCGACTGGGACTTCTGGGCGGCCGTCGTGGCCGACTACGCGACCATCGCGCGCACCAAGCCGTCGGAGCTGACGCGGGCGGTGCAGAACGGGCTGCCGCCGCCGCTGCGCGGCACGATCTGGCAGCTCATGGGCGCGTCCAAGTCGCCGCTGCTCGAGGAGATCTACGCGTCGCTGCTGGCCGAGGCCAGCCCGCACGAGAAGGGCATCCGCCGGGACCTGTCGCGGACGAGTTTCGCCAAGAACGCGTCCGAGGAGGCCCTGTTCAACGTGATCAAGGCCTACAGCCTGTGGGACCCCGAGGTTGGCTACATCCAGGGCATGGCGTTCATCACGGTGCCGCTGCTGCTGTGCATGCGCGAGGAGGAGGCGTTCGGGCTGCTGGTGGCGCTGATGCGGTCGTACGCGCTGCGCGACCTGTACCTGCCCGAGATGCCCGGCCTCCACATCAAGCTCTACCAGTTCGACCGCATCCTCGAGGACACGCTGCCGTCGGTGTACGTGCACCTGGCCCGGCAGGGCGTGCTGTCGTCCATGTACGCGTCGCAGTGGTTCCTGACGTTCTTCGCGTACAAGTTCCCGCTGCCGATGGTGCTCCGCATCTTCGACATCGTCGTGGCCGAGGGCCTCGAGGCCATCCTGCGGTTCGGCATCGCGCTGATGCGCCGCAACGCCGACGCCATCATGCAGCTCGACTTTGACGCGCTGCTGCACTTCCTCAAGGACCGGCTCTTCGACGTCTACCTGGACGGCGAGCAGACCGTCCAGCACAAGGCGGGCCTGCTCAGCCGGACACAGTCGTCGACCGAGCCCGTGTACCGGGTCAACGAGTTCGTGGCCGACGCGTACTCGGTCAAGATCCTGCCGGCGACGCTCAAGAAGTACGAGACCGAGTACTCGGAGCTGCACCGCGTCGAGCGCGAGCGCATCGAGGAGGTCGAGAACCTGCGCACGGCGAACGGCCAGCTCACGCTGCAGATCCGCCGGCTGGAGGCGTCGATGGCGACGCTCAACCGCGAGCACATCGAGGTCGCCAACGAGATGGTCCAGGGCAAGGTCGAGCTGGCCAAGCTGCGCGACGAGAACGAGGACATGAAGGCCGAGCTCGAGCAGCTGCGCCAGGAGGTGGCTGCGCAGCCCAACGAGCTCGAGAGCAAGTACAAGGCCGAGGTACGTGGCGGGCGCGGGCGCGCTGACGGCAGATGGACCAGATCATGCAGCGCAACCTCGAGATCATGAACATGAACCAGACGCTGGAGGACCAGATCGCGTCGCTGGAAAAGCAGCTGGTGGAGACCAAGGTGACGCTGGCGACGGTAAGTGGCCCGGGGGACGCGCTGACGCAGACCAACGACGCGCACGAGTCGCTGAAGGGCAAGTGGAACGACATCAAGAAGGTGTTCGACGTCGCGCTGTGAGCGGGCGGTGCGGGGCGGTGCGGGGCGGTGCGGGGCCGCCGCGCCGCACGAGCCGCACGCCGCACGGACGCTGGCGAGCCGCACGGCCGCCGAGCCGCACGCCGCACGCGCCACGGCGCCGCGCCGCGCCGCGCCGCGCCACACCCGCGCCGCGCACCCGCCGGAGCCTCCGGGCCTGCTGTATAATGTACCCATGACGACCACGTCCGCCGGCCCGCACGCCTGGCGCGCCGCGCGCCTGGCGCGCCGCCCGCGCGCCGCGCCGTAGCCCGTACCTCACCAGCCACAGTCGTCATCGCAGCCACGCGAAACAAAACCAGGACGCGCACAACCGTCGCGCCACGCCGCGCTTGCAGCCCCAGCCACGCCGGCGCCAACGCATAAGTCACAACTTGTGGCTTGCCCTCGCCGTCCGCACCTCGCGCGACGAAACATCGAGAATCACTTCTGTGCTGGGCTCTACGCATCGTGCAGGTGTTTTCCACACGCATCCGCCGTCCGCCCATCAAACCCTATCCGTCGCTCTGAGCAATCCGGCTGGCGTCTGGGTCGGACTCTTTGGATCCCAAATCGAAACGTACGCACGGCGCCGTCAAGGTTTCAGAGAATATTTTCGTGTTTGGTCCACGGTGGTCGCCGCATCATCTGGACACGGCGGATTTCAGCGGACACGCATATGGTTCTTGAGACTGCACGCCCATGAAGATACAAAAAACGCTGACGTCGGCCAAGCGGCTGGTGCACATGGTGAGTCGATGCGCGGAGATCGGGCTGACGGCAGCCACCGTCGCTGGAGGCGTTCATCGCAAAGCTGGAAACATGCCCGCTGGAGGAGCTGCCGGCGGCGATCCGGTCGTTCGGCACGACGTGGGATCAGCCGCGCGGCGTGCTGCACCACTGGATCCCGGTCCTGAACCGATTCGACGGCATTCTGGAGGACGCGGTGAAGAAGAGCGGGCTCGACGGCGGCAGCCCGGTGGCGTACTTTTTTGAGCCCGCCGAGGAGGCGCTGCTCGTGGCCGTGCTCGACTTCACGACGATGCTGATCGAGAACAGCTCGCACCGGAGCCTGTACGCGAGCGGGACGGTAAGTGCGCGCGCGGGCGCGCTGACGGCAGCACCTCTCGGCCCTGCTGTACACGACGTCGCTGCCGGTGCTGGTGGCGGCGCTCAAGGTGTGCTCGCAGCTCGCGCAGCGGTACGCGCTGGCCAACGCCGGGCGCAGCGGCCGCGCGCTCGTGGCCGCCATCAGCCAGGAGAAGATGTTCAAGCTGGCGACGTCGTTCCCGCTGTACTGGCCGGCGGCCAACGTCGAGAAGATCTCGCTGCTGGACTTTGTGCGGCCGGACCGCGCGTGGAACCCGCTGTGGGCGACGGTCCACGTGCAGTACTACAACAGCGACGGCGACGACGGCCGGCCGCGGCCGTCGCAGGAGCCGCGCAGCGACGCCATGCAGATCTACGACATCACGCCGGAGGAGATCGCGTCGACGGGGCTGGACGAGCTCTTTGCGCGCGTGTGCGCCGACCTGCCCAAGGAGTTTGTGCCCGAGGCCTTCCTGATGGCGCGCGTGGCCAAGTCGTTTGTCGCCGCCGACGGCCTGGCCATGCGCGAGCAGCTGCTGACCGTGCACGCGCTCGTCGTCGAGTTTCTGGGTACGTATCCGCCGCGCCGCGCTGACCGCAGCCTACCTGGCCAACGACAGCAGCTTCTCGTCGCGGCTGCAGCCCGCCAACGCGTCGTGGATCCCGCTCTTCTGCGAGCTCATCCACCCCGACAACAACGTGCCGCTCGACATCCAGTCGCTGGCCTTCGAGACCCTCACGGCGCTCTCGGTCGGCCGCCAGCGCCACTCGGAGACGCTCCAGGCGCTGTCGGCCAACGTCAACCACGGCATCCTGCTCTACATCGTGCGCGAGCTCATCAAGTCCGTCTCGGCCGGCCACATCATCCCCCAGCATTACTCCGGCCGGCTGTACTCGTTCATCCAGTCGCTCACGTCCCAGCACTCGATCCCGGTCCTGGTCTCGGCCGGGTTCATCCCGGTGCTGACCCAGCTCGTCGAGATCGACAGCGCCGACTACGCCACGCTCGCCATGAACACCGTGCTCGTCCACTCGCTCGTGTGCTCGAGCCCGCAGGGCCTGACCGAGTTTGTGCAGGCCGGCGGCGTCGACAAGCTCGTCAACCAGATCGCCAAGCGCGTCGACCACCACATCGCCCACCCCAAGGCCGTCGAGCCGTCGGCCGTGGTCGACTACCAGATGGACTTCATCGAGCTCTACTACCTCAAGTCGCTCGTCAAGCTGCTGTTTGGCATGATGCAGTCCAACGGCAGCCCGGACCAGCTCCGGAACCTGATCGAGTCGTCGATCCTGTCGACGCTGGCCAAGATCTTCCTGCACCCGAAGATCATCGGCAGCAGCGTGGTCATGACGTCCGTGGACATCATGTCGACGTTCATCCACAACGAGCCGACGTCGTACAACATCATCAGCGAGTCCAAGCTGCCCCAGGTCTTCATCGACGCCGTGCCGGAGCTGATCAAGCTGCCGAAGACGTCGGCGATCCCGTACGCGCTCGGCGCGATCTGCCTGAACAACTCGGGCCTGGAGCTCGTCAAGAGCTCGGGCGTGATCGCCAGCTTCTTTGAGATCTTCAAGGACCCGGCGCACGTGCAGACCATCAGCCTGACGAACGTGCCCGGCACGGCCGGCGTCGCGTTCGACGAGCTCGTGCGGCACCAGCCCAGCCTCAAGGACGACATCCTGGCCCAGGTCGTCGAGACCATCAAGGCCATCATCGCGTACGGCGCCGGGGCCGACGACGGCGTCCGGTTCTTCCCCGTCGGCGACGGCCCGACGTGCGACGCGTCCACGGCGGTCAAGCAGGAGTCGCCGTCGACGGTGGCGACCATGATCGAGTGCTACGCCAAGTTCCTCGAGAGCTTCTTCGAGACCATCGCGCACTGCAAGGAGTTCATCAAGCGCGACGGGCTCGTGCACCTCGTCCGGCTGTACACGGACTGCAGCCTGCCGTACGACTTCTCGTCGCGCCAGGCCGCGTACTCGCTGGCCACGGTCGTCCGGCTGTGCAACGAGGCCAACACGTTCACGACGGTGACCACGATCCTCAAGGCGTGCGCGGACATCGTCGACAAGACGAGCGACTTCGCCGACCTGGCCGAGGAGCGCTCGTTCTTCACCTACCTCGAGACGGTCGGCACGGACGCGGCCACGGCGTACCTGCGCTCGCTCTTCGCCGTCCACAACTTCGCGTTCCTGCTCTCGCAGATCTACAAGCAGCTCGTGTACACGCACTCCAAGTCGGTGCTGCCGATGCTGCAGCCGTTCAGCGTGGTGGTCGAGTTCGAGAGCCTGCTGATGAAGCTCGGCAAGCTCCAGCGCGCGTGCATCTGGGAGCGCATCTACGTGACCAAGGGTCTGTCGGACGAGTGGCGGTCGGCCAGCCGCGTGCTCAGCGACGACCCGTGGCGCATGAAGTTCGACAACAACCTGATCGCCGAGATCGCCGAGGCCGAGGCCAAGGTCGACGTGACCGACAACCGCTACAAGAACGTCAAGACGGCGCGGTACATGCTCAGCCAGCTGCCCGAGTACCTCAGCAAGATCTTCTCGGGCATCTCGAAGCTGGTGCTGCCGCGGCGCGTGCCGGACACGTCGCAGAAGCGCCACGGCTTCAAGGTGGCCGAGAACATCGCGCAGATCCTGGTGGACAGCCTGGCGTACCCGCGCATCGAGCTGTTCTCGGACGAGATCGACAAGTACGCGTACTGGCTGCTGATCCTGTCGGTCGCGCAGTTCATTCTGATCGACGACCGGCGGTCGGTGTTCCCCAACATCCAGACCGTGACCGTGATCTGCTTCAAGCGCGTGGGCGGCATCAAGCTGCTGATCCAGATCCTGGAGGCCTTCTGGAGCGAGGGCAAGGACCTGGCGCTGCAGTACCAGGGCGAGAAGCTGGCCGTGTCCAAGCAGGCCATGATGGTCGGCGACGCGGTCGTGCTGCAGATCCTGGCGAGCTTCGTCGACGCCAAGAGCGTGACGGACTCGACGCAGACGCTCGGCCTGATGTCGTCCATCCGCGACAGCGCGGCCAAGCCCGACTACTTCCACGCCAACAAGTTCCTGGTCGAGCTGCGGTGCGCGATCCTGCCGGTGCTGCGCAAGCTGTGGGAGTCGGACGTGACCGACCAGGTCTCGACGGGCATTCTGCGGTCGGTGATCAAGACCATGACGGCCGTCATGGCCGGCGCGTCCGAGACCGGCGACCTCGACAGCGGCTGGTCGTCGGCCCGGCTGTCGTGGAAGTCGTTCGAGCCGTCGGAGGAGACCGCGCGCCAGCTGCTCGAGCTGGGCTTCTCGCGCCCGACGATCGAGCAGGGCACGTTCCTGGGCCGCGCGTCGGCCGCGCTGCTGGCGCGGCAGGACGCCGACGGCGACGCCGCGGCCGCGGCCGAGCCCGCGCCCGCCGACGACGCCGACGCGGCCGACGAGCCGCCGGCCCAGGGCTCCACGCTCGCCGAGCTCAACGCGATCCGCGGCGGCATCCGCCGGGACATCGTCGAGCGCGCGCTCAAGATGATGGACGCGTACCCCGACCTCGTCTACGAGATCGCGCGGCTGTTCATCGAGGCGCTCGGCGGCAAGGGCACGACCAACGCCGAGCGCCAGCAGGCCGTCCTGCAGGTCCTGCAGGTCCTGGCCTCGACCGACGTGGCCACGGCCGCCAGCGCCAAGCGCGTCAAGCAGCTCTGCCACTTCACCGGGCTCGTGCTCGAGAACGCCACGTTCTTCGCCGTGTGCGCGACCGACCTGCTCGACTACCTCGACCTCTTTGTGTCGATCATCAAGATGCCCAAGGCCGACGTCTGCTGCCTCCCGGACGTGCTGCTCATCCTCGAGAAGCTGCTGGCCGAGTCGGTCCAGCCGCGCGAGATGAAGCGCGACCGCGACGACGCCAAGGGCGAGTTCGTGCCCATGTTCGAGGTGCCCAAGGACGCGCGCCAGACAATCCTGGACGCGCTGCTCGGCCTGGACGCGATCGACGGCCAGGCCGCGTGCCTGGCCGTGACGCGCGTGCTGATCATCCTCAGCCGCGACCACGCCATGGCCACGCGCGTCAACGACAGCGCGATCGTGCCGGTGCTGTTCGGCGTCGTCAAGACCACGGTCCAGGGCGACCTGCGCACGCGCCTGCAGACGTCGCTGCTGATCCTGCTGCGCCACATCGTCGACCGGCCGGACGTGCTGCACGGCAAGATGGCGGCCGGCATCAAGCGCTGGTTTGCGCAGTCGCGCCAGCGCAACATCGACGTGCCGTTCTTCGTGCGCGACAACCACTCGGCCGCGCTGCGCGACCCGGACGCGTTCGTGCGGGCGACGACCGAGCTGTGCAAGCTGACGCCGATCGCGGACCCGACGAGCAAGCTGCAGCACATCGACCTGGCCAAGCGCAAGGACGACGACGACGCCAAGCCGGACGCGGCCGAGGACGACCTGGAGATGGCCGACAGCGCGCGGCCGGCGGACACGACGTCGGCGCTGAAGGCGCTGTCGATCGACAAGCCGGCGGGGATTGTGCAGTTCCTGCTGGGCGAGCTGCTGGCGACGAAGGACGACCCGCAGGACGACGAGGGCGCGGACGCGGGCGCGGGCAAGGCCGACGGCGCGGGCAAGGACGGCGCGAGCCAGGCCGACGGCGAGGACAAGCCCGCGGCCGGCCCCAAGGCCGACGCCGACGCCGACAAGGAGCTCGACCTCTCGAAGCACTCGCACTTCCTCTACAAGTGCTACCTGCTCAAGTGCCTGACCGAGCTCACGGGGTCGTACCTCGACTGCAAGCTCGAGCTCATCAACTTCTCGCGCAAGTCGGCCGCCGGCACGCCGCTCAAGCCGCGGCCCGCGATCCTGCACTACTTCCTCGGCGAGCTCCTGCCGAGCCCGGCGCCCCCCCGCGCCGCCAAGGACGACGCCGCGCACAAGCAGAGCTGTCTCTCGATGCTCACGCGCGACATGCTGCTCTCGCTCATGGGCACCGGCTACATCGCGCTCAACGACGACGTCGGCGACGAGGCCAAGCTCAGCAACATCCGCAAGTTCGTCCTCGACGCCGTCTACAAGTCGCTCAAGGACGCCATGTCGTCCACGGACTCGGTCGTCGCGCGCTACAGCCGGCTGACGAACCTGTGCTCGCTGTGCTTCGCGCTGCTGGCGCAGCCCACCACGGACGACCGGCGCGACAGCCGGCACGGCGCGTACCGGCGGATCGCGCAGATCATGTTCGAGAAGAACTTCGTCGGGCTGTTCACGTCGATCCTGGCCGAGATCGACGTGGTCTACCCCGGGTCGCAGAAGGTGGTGCGCGCGATGCTGCGCACGCTCAGCAAGCTGGCGTCGACGCTGATCGACATGTCGGGCGAGCTGGCCAAGGCGCGGCCGGCGGACGGCGACGACGACGACTTCCCGGCCGGGTCGGACGACGACGACGAGCCGCGCGAGCACACGCCCAACCTGTTCTCCAACTCGGCGCTGGGCATGTTCGAGGTCAACGAGGACACGGACTACGTCGACGGGGACTCGGACAACTCGGAGATGGACGACGACGTCGGCGAGGAGATGGACTTTGCCGACGAGGACGGCGAGGACTCGGACGACGACGGCGACACGGTGGACGAGGAGGAGATGGAGTACGACCACGACTCGAACCACGACCAGTCGACCGAGGACGAGGAGGACGAGGAGGACGAGGACATGGACGTCGAGATCGTCGTGCGCGGGCACGTGCACGACCACGACGACGAGTCGGTCGACGACGACGGCGACGAGTCGGGCGACGACGACGACGACGAGATGGACGAGGACGAGATCATGCACGAGCTCGAGGACGAGGACGACTGGGACGGCGGCGAGGACCTGCGCGGGTACTTCTCGGGCGTCGAGAGCGAGCTCAACGCGGCCGACGACGCCATCGACGAGGGCGAGGACGACGACGACGACGACGACGACGACGGCGACGACTCGGACGACCTGCACGCGGCCGACGACATGGTCTACGAGGACGACCTCGACGGCGGCGACGACGAGATCGTCTCGTTCTTCGACGACAACGACATGGACTACCAGCGCTCGTTCGTGCCCAACAACCTGTTCTACATCAACGCGGCCGAGCGGCGGTACAGCGGGCCCGACGGTAGGTGGCTGGCGGGCGCGCTGACGCCAGTGCCGGACGAGGACACGACGAACCCGCTGCTGGAGCCGGCGAGCGACGAGCTGGCGCCGCACACGACGATCCCGATGGACCGCCAGTTCCACAGCGCGACGCGGGCGCTGTCGTCGCTCATGTCGCGGGGGACGACGCGCGCGTCGGGCGAGGACGTCACGCTGCTGAACGACATCGTGCACCACCTGTCGCGCCACTCGAACGGCGAGCACGCGGGGCCGATGCGCGTGCGCCCGGACGGCATGCTGATCCACGACTACAACCCGCTGGCGCCGGCGCGGGGCCGCGCGCACGGCCGCATGTCGCGCGACGACATCTTCTTCGTCGGCAGCAAGCTGCTGATCGCGCCGTCCGAGGTGCGCTGGCGCCACGAGGCCCACATCATCTTCCCGACGACGAAGAACGAGCGCGCCAACCGGCTGGTCAACCAGATCATCAACGTGCTGCTGCCGCCGGCGCTCGAGGCCGAGAAGGAGCGCAAGGAGAAGGAGCTCAAGGAGCTCGAGAACCGCAAGGCGCTGGACCAGCTGCTCAAGGAGGAGCAGGACCGGCTCAAGAAGGAGGAGCAGGAGCGCAAGGCGGCGGAGGAGGCCGAGCGCGCGGCGGCGGCCGCGTCCGCGGCCGCGGCCGCGCCGCCGGCCGAGGACGCCGAGATGGCCGACGTCGACGGCCCGGCCGCGGACCGCCCGCGCGTGCTCGTCAACATCGGCGGCGAGGACGTCGACATCACCGACATGGACATCGACCCCGAGTTCCTCGAGGCACTGCCGCCCGGCCTGCGCGAGGAGGTCTTCACGCAGCACATGCGCGAGGTCCAGGCCAACTCGGCCGCCGTTAACCAGCAGGAGTCCGAGATCGAGGCCGAGTTCCTGGCCGCGCTGCCGTCCAACATCCGCGACGAGCTGCTGCAGCAGGAGGCGGCCGAGCGCCGGCGCATGCAGCGCGAGACCGAGGGCCAGCCCGCCGACGACATGGACATGGCCGGCTTCCTGGCCAGCCTCGACCCCACGCTGCGGCAGTCGCTGCTGATGGAGCAGGACGACGAGCAGATCGCGCAGCTGCCGGGCAGCGTCATGGCCGAGGCCATGGAGCTGCGCGGGCGCTCGCGCCTGCAGTCGTTCTCGGACGTGATCGACTTTGACCGGATCCCGATCCCGAGCACGTTCCAGCAGCCGCGGTTCGCGGCCGGCCACGACGCGCCGGCGCCGAAGCACGACCACGGCCCGACCAACTACGTCCAGCTGGCGGACCGCGCCGGCATCTCGTCGCTCGTGCGGCTGCTGTTCCTGCCCCAGGGCTCGGGCCAGCACAACCACCTGCACGACATCCTGCAGCAGGTGTGCGCGAACCGCCAGAGCCGCGTGGAGACGATTGGCTTCATTCTGTCGGTCCTGCAGGACGGCACCGTCGACAGCGCGGCCGTCGAGAAGGCGTACCAGCAGCTGACGTCGCGGGCCAAGTACCAGCCGCAGGTGCAGTTCTCGACGCCGTCCAAGGCGGCGCCGGCCGCGCCCAAGACGCCGCTGAGCACGCCCGGCAAGGCCGCGCCGGCCGCGCCGGCCGCGCCCGGCGGCCTGACGATCTCGCCGCTGACGCTGGCCCAGCAGTGCCTGCGCGCGCTCGAGGAGATCCTGATGCGCGCCGGCAACACGCCGTCGTACTTCCTGGTCGAGCACGAGACGCACCTCGGCCTGAAGCGCATGAACTCGCGCAAGGGCAAGCTCAAGGACGGCGCGGGCAACAAGGCCAGCCGGTACCCGATCAACACCCTGCTCGGGCTGCTGGACCGGCCGATGATCCGCGACAGCGCGCCGGTGATGGACACGCTGTCGACGCTGTTCCAGGACATCACCAAGCCGCTGCACATCCTGCTCAAGGACAAGGACGAGGACACGACCGAGGCCAGGGCCGAGGCCAAGGACGAGGCCAAGGACGCCAAGGAGGCCGAGGCCAAGGCCGGCGACGCCGGCGACGCCCGGGAGGCCGACGGCGACGCGCGCGACGCCGGCGCCGAGCCCGACAAGGACCGGAAGAAGCCGCACAAGCGGCTGACGCCGCCGCAGGTGCCCGAGTACAACCTGTGCCTCGTGGTCAACATCCTCACGGCCAAGGAGTGCTCGAGCCGCACGTTCCAGCAGACGCTGGCCGCGATGCAGAACCTGTGCGCCATCCCCGGCGCCCGCAACGTCTTTGGCGAGGAGCTCATCCGGCAGGCGCAGAGCCTGGCCAAGTCGCTGCTCGGCGACCTCACCGTGCTGTGCGGCCAGATCAAGGCCGCCAAGGACGGGTCCGAGGTCCAGGGCGTGGCGCTGTCGCAGTTCTCGTCCGCGAGCTCGGACCAGGCCAAGCTGCTGCGCGTGCTGACCGCGGTCGACTACCTGCTCGACCCCGAGAAGAACCCGTCGGTGAAGGTGGTGGAGAAGGCGTACGGCGGCGCGGACCAGATCACGCTCGAGTCGCTCTACAGCCGGCTCAAGTTCGACACGCTCTGGAAGGTCCTCGGCGACAGCCTCACGAGCATCCAGGACCGGCCGGACATGCTCCACGTGGCCACCGTGCTGCTGCCGCTCATGGAGACGCTCATGGTCGTGTGCAAGCACACGGGCATGAAGGAGCCCACGTCGGCGCAGCTCAGCGGCGGGCGCATGGACCTGGCCGACCCCGACGCGCTGCCGTACCTCTTCTTCCTCTTCACCGAGGACCACCGCAAGATCCTCAACCAGATGGTGCGCAACAACCCCAAGCTCATGTCGGGCTCGTTCTCGATCCTGGTCAAGAACCCCAAGGTGCTCGACTTCGACAACAAGCGCAACTACTTCAACCGGCAGCTGCGGTCGCGCGCGCAGACGCGCCTGGTCCCCCAGGCGCTGTCGGTCAACGTCCGGCGCGACCAGGTGTTCCTGGACTCGTACAAGGCGCTGTACTTCAAGACGGGCGACGAGATCAAGTACGCCAAGCTCAACATCCGGTTCCACGGCGAGGAGGGCATCGACGCCGGCGGCGTCACGCGCGAGTGGTTCCAGGTGCTCGCGCGGCAGATGTTCAACCCGGACTACGCGCTGTTTGCGCCGGTCGCGTCCGACCGCAACACGTTCCACCCCAACCGCACGTCGGCCATCAACCCCGAGCACCTGCTGTTCTTCAAGTTCATCGGGCGGATCATCGGCAAGGCGCTCTACGACGGCCGCGTGCTGGACTGCCACTTCAGCCGCGCGGTCTACAAGCGGATCCTGTCCAAGGAGGTCTCGCTCAAGGACATGGAGACGCTCGACCTCGAGTACTACAAGTCGCTCGTGTGGATGCTCGAGAACGACATCACGGACGTGATCACCGAGTGCATGTCGATCGAGGCCGACGACTACGGCGACAAGAAGGTCATCGCGCTCGTGCCGGACGGGCCCAACATCCCCGTGACCGAGGCCAACAAGCAGGAGTACGTGCGGCTGGTGGTCAAGTACCGGCTGCTGACGTCGGTCGAGGAGCAGCTCGAGAGCTTCCTGACCGGCTTCTACGACATCGTGCCCAAGGACCTGGTCTCGATCTTCAACGAGCAGGAGCTCGAGCTGCTCATCTCGGGCCTGCCCGACATCGACGTCGACGACTGGCGCAACAACACCGACTACCAGAACTACTCGGCCTCGGCGCCGCAGATCCAGTGGTTCTGGCGCGCCGTGCGCTCGTTCGACGCCGAGGAGCGCGCCAAGCTGCTGCAGTTCGCCACCGGCACCTCCAAGGTCCCCCTCAACGGCTTCCGCGAGCTCGAGGGCATGAACGGCGTCTCGCGCTTCTCCATCCACCGCGACTACGGAGCCAAGGACCGCCTGCCGTCCTCGGTAAGTTTGCCCGCCGGCCACGCTGACCCCAGCACACGTGCTTCAACCAGATAGACCTGCCCGAGTACGACTCGTACGAGGCCCTGCGGAGCGCCATCCTGATGGCCATCACCGAGGGCCGCGAGGGCTTTGGCTTTGCATAGTCCGCATTACCCGCCCTGCGTCCAGCGCAGCGCTAAAACAAGTGACGTGGCCGCCAAATTACGGATCTCAGTTATTTATTAAAATCACATTCTTGTTTTCATTTGTTTGCCATTTTCGTCCAATTAATAAAATAATTAAAAACATGCTCGCTTGGGAGTCGGAATAAACGCCCGCCGGTTTGCTGCCGGTAACAAATTCAATTTCCGCACAATTTCCGCGAGCTTGGGACCGTAGATGAGATTGTTTCAGAAAGGGTAAGGGCGGCCGTTAGCGGCTAGAGCCGAACGGGACGGCTGTCAGCGCAGATTGGCAATTCGGGGGCCGGGCGCGGGCGCGGGCCGCGGCGCGCGGCGGGGCGGCGGCGGCGCCGCGCCGTGGCAGCCGGCGCCGCGCCGCGGCCGCGGCGGCCACGGCCGGCGCGCCCACGTGGCCGCCGTCCGGGGGCGGCCAGGCCGGCGCAGGCAGATCGTGTGGAATATGCACGGCCTGCGGCATGAGGCTCAGATGCGCCACGCGCCACGCGCCACGCTCAGGGACAAGTCACGCACAGGCACGTGCGCGGCATGACCGCGTTATGCAGCGCCAGGGCCAATCGTGACCGGCTACGCGCACTCCGCGTAATTGGATCGGCCGCGGGCCGCGTCGACTGCGGCTGACGGCGCGCCCGTGAGGCTGTGTGTAACTATATATTAAATGCAAGGTTAGCTAGCTATGTAGGGCCGCGTGCTGGAACAGTCGAAACTAATATACATTTTATGAGCTCATAGGAGATGGATTATATACTGATGGAACACAAGGGCCGCGGGGCCTCCACAAACGTGCCCTTTCCGGGATGTAATGATGTAGACAGTCGTACTTGTGAAAAATAGAAGCGCCGGCGCACGCTCGGGTGCAGAAATAAAACACAAAAACGACGGCGGAGCGAGCCAAATGCAGCAGCGGGCGGGGCGGCGGGCGCAGGCGCCAGGCCGCCGCCGCCGGCCTGGAGGGCGCGTCCGGTGTCAGGGGCGGCGGCCGGCGGCCGCCGCGCTGGAGAGGGTCGGGTAACAAAAAACCATGTCGAGAAGAAAAAAGGCAAAAACGCGGCCGGCCGGCGGCCTACCGGCGCCAGTGGCAGGTGTCGCACTTGGGGTGGCGGCAGGACGAGCGGGTGCAGATCGAGTGTCCCGACCGCGGCAGATCCTGCACGCGGCGGCAGACGCAGCAGGCCCAGCAGCCGGGCGTCAGGCCGTAGCCGGATCCCACCTCGGGGCAGCGAACGGGCTCAAAGTGCGAGCCTGGGGTCAGCGAGCGTGGCCGCGGCGCACATACCAGGGATGATCGAGCGCGGGGCCTCCTCGGGGACGGCCAGTGCAGCGAAGCGGCTCTCGGCGCGCGGGCGCGGCGGCGCCGGCAGCGCAGGCCGGCTGTACAGGTGCGAGAAGTCGCCGGCGCGCAGCGGCTGTCGGGGCGACGGCATGGCGGAGATCGGGCTCGGGGTTCGGCGCGCGCAGCTGTCGGCCGCGCAAGTAGAGCGATGTGTGCAGCAAACACACCCGGGGCCAGGAGAACTTATAGACGGCGAGGCCGCGAGTGGGGTAGACAGGATTTAACGGAGCGTTGGGATAAAAAAAAACTGTGGAGCGTTGGTGTATATATAAGTTTGCTGCTAGATCGAAGGCACCGTGGTGGATTCAGGCGACTATGCGTGCGTCTATCAAGAACTAGCTGCAGGCGCCCAAGATGCGTGGGTAACTCCAAGTGTAGAAGCAGTGGTGTCGAAATTATACCAGAAATCAATCAGGAGACGAGGGAGGGAGACGAAGGAGGAGTATAAAAAGTTACTAAAAGAAGGGGAAGAAATGGAATGGGTTAGAGGCCCGGTAGTGAGAGGGATTAGACCAGCGTAAAAAACAATACTATAAGATTTATAATTTAAATTCGAGTAGATCGAAAATCGAAAAATTATCGAATTAAACAGCCAGTGAAGATTTGGACGACAAAGTTTAAATCCTAAAAGAATTATAATACATGAGTGCATGCGCCAGAGCTCCGGCGGCCGCGGCGCCGGCGCGCGGGGCGGCCGCGCGCGTACGGCCGGCGGCGGGCCCGGGCGCGGTGGGCCGACGGCTATTGGCAGACATCACCGCCCGCGCCGTGGTGGGGTGGGGTCCGGCCGCCAGCGGCCGCGCCGCGTGCGGGTAACCCCGGCGCAGAGGTCGTGGCCGCCCGGCCTCGCGTTGCACGCCAGGCCTGCCGGCCGCGGCGTCATATTGGTAGGGAGTGTCCAATGTGACACCAATCAAAATGGCGGGTATATTCCAGCTTTGGGCAACATGCGCAATAAGGTACAAACGTTAAATAGGCGCTGCGTCTGGGTATCACTTGCTAGCACGCCGCCTTAATCGCATAGCCAGGCCAAGCACCGGATCGGAGGCGTGGCAAAGCCAGCCGGCGTCGACCCGGCGCCCGGCGGCGGGCGCCCGACCAGCCGACAGGCGCGGCCGCAGGACGCCGTAGCCGACCGCGGCTGCGGCGTCGCCCGAAGGGCATTATCGGCACCGGCCACCGCAGGAGAGTCTGCGCGCGAGCGACGTAGAGCCGCAGTAGCCTGCCGGGCTAGTGCGCGCCCGGCCTAGCGACGGGCGGGCGTCCGCCAGAGAAGAGGGTGGGTGTGCATGGCTGTTAGGCGAAGCGCAAAGCAGTAAGCCGCCTGAACGTATGACATAATGGCCCTGGGAACCGCTGGATCCGCCGTGCATGGCAGCATCACGCGGCGCCTAACCCGGCGCCGACGACCCAGGGTCCGGGGTGCGGCTGCGCGCAGGGGCGGCCGGCGGCTGGCCGCGGCTGCCGCGCCGGGCGGGGCCCGCGCGGCACGCGCCGCAGCCGTGGCCGCCGTACGCCGCGCCCGCCGCGCCCGCCGCGACCACCGTTACCGCGGCTGGGGCCGGACGACGTTTCGGAAGTGCGACCCTAACGTGCATGGCCGTGAGCGCATAACGTGGCAGCCCTAGCCCGAGCACGGGTGGGCGTGCATGCGGCAGCCGCACCGCCCGCCTTGGGCGATGGATTAGATCGCTAGCTGGGCGTTGACGGACCAGGTACGAAAACGAAATTGCTATGACGACACCCGGCCGGCCCATGCAGCCAGAACTGCAGCAAGATCTGACTAGCAGGAGTTCCACGATACACCGGCTTGGCCGCCGCAGCGCGCGCACCCCGTCGCCGGCCACGCGGGCGCCCGCCGCCAGCCGGCGGCACGCGCCGCGCGCGGTCGGCTGCCGGCCGGAATTCCAGCCGACGACCTCGGTCCACGGACGGCACTTGCCAGCGGCGCCGTAAGCGGACTAGTCCGCGCGCTATGTCGCACTAGTTCGTCTGAAAGCAGGAACGACTCCAGTTGTCTGATCTCCGCCACTCTCCAGGCCGAATGCCCCCTAGACCCGAGATTTATTGCAGGCCGCTACGGACGCGTGCCGTAAGCGCCGCCCTGACCGTGGCATGGCTGGCTGCCGCCGGGCAGTGGAGCCCGCAATACGAAAAGTCACAAACCTTAATGGCCGGCGAAAGTTATGCGCGCCAGCACGCTTTCGTCTAGGGCCGCCGCGACCAGGTCCATGGTGCTCCATCTGTCGCAGACAGCAGGCCGATGCGCCCTGTTGGGTCCATGAAACCGATCCGCCGTCTTGGACGACCCGCAGCGGACCACCGCGCCGTCTGGGGAGCGCAAATGCGGTTTAGGTGCCGCAGACCTGACGTAACTGCGCGGCCGCGGTGTGGCCGTCTGAGGGGTAGCGCCCGGCAGCCCGTCCACCGGCGTCCGGATGTCTGCACGCTGCCGGTGCTGGAGAAGGGGCGTGACGGCAGGAGGCGCCAGCGGGCCGCTCGATGGGCGCGCACTGCCTGGGCCCTTAGTGCCGGCCGCGCGGGCCGGCCAGGGCCACAGCCGCCGGGGGCCTCGCCGCATTCGCGCCTGCGTATATATTAATGCGCCCGCGGCCGTCGGTTGAGCTGCACCTTGTGCCGCCAGGCATCCAGCCGGCCGGCGACAGCGCCTACGACCGCTCCGGCTGGTCCCAGGAACGGATGCCTGAGCTAGTCCCTACTGGTGCCACTAGCAATTATCTAGCGCCTTACGGCCTAGACAATGCCAAGACAGCAGATAGCAGCGGACCGCGGTCGCTGGCCACTGTGGAGCTGGGTGGTGTAAAAATAAACAATGCCCGGCACGGCTGACGTTGGGGCTAGCTGCTGCCGTAGCGCGCTCTCCCGCCGCTCTCGACCGGCACCGCTGCCGGCGTGGCTCGCACGGCCAGGCCCTGGCCGGGCACGATCGATGGCGCACCACTGGTGCGCCGCTGCGCTGGCTGCCGTGTACACTGGGGGGGGCTGTCGCCTAGCACGCGCCATGACATCACCCTGCTGGCCGGCCCACGCTTGCCCTGCACCCTGCCATTGATTGCTCTCTCGGTGCTTGTCGAACACCTCCACATCGTCCGATATCTATTTTAAGGTCCCCGCGATGAACAGCTAGGTTTAACGCCGACAAGCCGGCTGCGGGAACTTTCATATGTTCGTCTAAGCTAGCAGCGCAGGATACGCTGCCGGCCGACTAGAGGTGGATTATTTTTAGATCCCATCGCACGGTGGCCTGTTGGCGACGACGGGCGTGCCGGCTGGCGACAAGGTTTGGCAAGCGCGTACGCCCGCCGTGGGCCGTTCCGTGGCTTGCCAGCGGGTATGCAAGCGAGCGGTCGATCAGGTCGTCTCGTCCGGACTAGTAGCGAGACGTCCGGGGGATCCCGCGCCCCTGGACGGCCGCGCGGGGGCAGCTCAGCCGTACGGTCTACCTGCTGAGAGACGGCTGCTGACGTTTGTCCGGCGGCCGCCTGGAGCCGCACGGCAGTGGTCCGATCGCTTCTTGCGGGCGTGGCTACGGCCCTCGATCGGCCCGCACCCCGCGTCTGCTGCGCCGGCTGGCGCTGCCGGTAGCATGTCATATGTCAGGCCAGCTAGCCGCGGTTACGCCCGCGCTTGTCTGGCGGACCCGCTCATGCTATCTTCAGGCCGGGTACATAGCCAGATCGAGCTGGTATATGGGCGCCAGCAACGCTGCCACCGCATCTTATCGCCCGCTCGCCGCGGCACGCGGCAGCGGGCGACAGCGGGCAGCAGCGGGCAGCAGCAAGCAGCACGCAGCACGCAGCAGAGCGCGACAGCGGCGGCAGCGGGCGGCAGCACGCGGTTGTACTCGTTTGCGCGCGGTCGCACGCCGCCGCGCGCCGGCACCGTCGGTACCGCCGGCACCGGCCGGTCACTGCACTGCGTGCAGGCTTGGCATGACGCCGGTGTGCACCAGCTGAAACGCGTCTGGCGATAGGTTATCAGATGCCTTGTGACTGGTGCATGAATCTGGTCGCAGATGGCCGACGCGTGCAGCTTCATTTGGCCAGCGCAAAGTGCAGACTGCAGCGCCGCACGCCGTGCGGCGCGGAGCCGCTCCGCCGTACCGCGGCGGCACCAGCCCCTGACCGCCAGCGCTGCGGCTCATCGACCGCGGTTCCTGGGCCTCGTACCTGAAATCTAACCTTATGGCAAATTCTAATTCAACCCCCGCGCCGTTTTCCGCGGCCGCGACCGGCACGCGCCGGATCGGCAGCGCCAGCGGGGCCGCGCTTACGCGCGTCGCAGCGGCCGGCGGCGGGAGGTCACGCGTGGCAAGGCCTGCCGGGAGGTCACGCGTGGCGAGGCCTGTCGGGCTCGGCCACGCCGGCGGTCATCCGATCAGTGGTCACGTCCACTGGCACACGACCGTCACCCTTGGCAGCGCGGCCACAGCGGCCATCTAGCCGCCGGCATGGTGCGGCGCGGTCTAATCCCAGTCACAGTTCGCCTACGGCCACGAGCCGGCTAGCCACCAAGTAGCGAAGCCACGCATATGCGAAGAAGGGACGACACTAGGGATCCACGACGGCGTCAGCGGCGCGGCGCGGCCGCGGCGATGGCGGCCGCAGGGCCGGACAGCGGTCCTCGGCTAGTCGTGGGAAATTAACAGGGCCGGCACGCAGGCCCGGCCAGGTCCAGTCTCGATTCGGCATTTTGTCGAACCCGCTCCAACACGGTGGACGCGGGCGGAGGCGCGCGCGTGCATGACGCGTGGCTACGCGCGGCCGTCCTGGGCGCGTGAGGGTCGCTGGGCGCGCCCGGCCGCAGGTTACACCGGCCACACGGCGTGACCGGGCACGGACTGCTACTGGCAGACACTGCCCGGCGGCCCAGCCGCCGCGCCGCCCACCGCGGCGCGCCACGGCGCCCGCCCGGGGCCGCGCACGGCGAACGCGTGCCTGGCCGCGCGCCGCCGGAGGCTTGTCAAGTCGGGCTACGTTCGGACAGACCCTGCGCCACGCGGCTGCGCGCCACGGCCGCCGCCAGGCGGCGCCGGCCCAACTCGGCGCCCCGTCCGGACGGCTGGATCGGTGGCGGCTAACCCTTCTGGTGCGCCGCTGTGCAGCCCAGCGGTACACCCGCTGGACCGCCGCGACTCGACCCCTCGTCAATGCGCCCGGAGATCTTGCGTCGGCTCGCTACGCCGGCTGCGGCGCGATCTCGGCGCATGACGTAGCCCCTGTCAGCGCAGCCGCGTGGGAATCGACAGGCGCTCGGCATGGCCGCGCCGGTTTCACAGACAAGCGCCTCAGATCTGGCCGGCTAATGATAATGAACGCAGCCATCGCGCGGCGCTGGCTGGCTGCGGCCTCGCAACGCTAGCAGCGACTGCCCAAGCGCAGCCGGGGGCGCTTAGTCAGTGCTGACCACGTTTCCGGGTAACGCGCTGTCGCCGGGTAACGGCTTGCGGCCGGGTAACGCGAACGCCGTGACGCCCGCGCAGCCACCACCGCCGGGCCCATCGCCATCGAGAGCCGGGGCGGACGCCGTCTGACAACAATGTACGACGACTGGGCCTACCACGTGAGCCCCTCGCAATACGCGCCGCAGCCATCCAAGCATGGCCGGCGCCGGCGGTCGATACTCCAGGACGGCCCGCCGATGGATCACGCGGGCACGAAGCAGGTACGCCGACCCACGCCCAGGCACTCACGCGTCAGCAGCCGGCCGCGCTCGACGTGCGAGGCAGCATGCTCGAGGACGCCGGCGCCGTGCTGCTCAAGAGCCCTGCGCTGAGCCAGACGCGCATGACCATCCCCGAGTACACGGTGCCAATGCGGCGCGCCAAGTCGTACAGCAGCCTGCGCGGCATCGACCCCGAGAGCGATCTCACGGCGGCGTACGGCGGCGCGCGGCCACCGGCCGACGAGCTGTACCGGTCGCTCGCGCAGCTGGACCTCAATGGCGACCTCGGCGCGCTGTACGCCACGCAGGACGAAATCGAGTTCGCCAAGTGGTACGAGTCGCTGGAAGACGAGCTGCAGGAAGCGAGCGACAACATCTTCATGTGAGTGGCCGCGGCGCGGCGCTGACCGCAGATCGTTCAAGACCGCGGCGCTGTCGAACCTCTCGGCGTGCGACCAGCTGCTGGAGCAGGCGTCCAACACAATGGACCTCTGCGACGACCTGGCGCTCGGGTTCGGCCTCGTCCGCAAGCAGACGTCGACGTTCCAGGACGCCTGCGACGTGCTCCTGGCCGAGCAGACCCGGCTCGAGACGCTGGCGGACGACATCGCGGCCCACCTCGAGCCGTTCAACCTGCTCGACGAGTTCACCCGGCGGCTGAACGCGCCCGGCACGGACTTTGTGACACAGGACGCGTTCCGGACGATGCTCAAGCAGCTCGACGACTGCATCGACTACGTCAAGAAAAACGTGGGTGTGGGCGCGGGCGCGCTGACGGCAGAAAAGCTTCAACGGCGTCGACATCTACGAGATGCGCTACCGGCAGTGCCTCACGCGCGCGCTGACGCTCATCCGCGTGTTCTTCGTCAACTCGCTGCGGGAGGTGGCCAACGACGTGCAGTCGCGGATCACGGCCAAGGCGCTCAACGACAAGACGCAGTCGGCGCTGTTCTACACCAAGTTCAAGGTCGACGCGCCGCTGCTGCAGTCGCTGACGACCGAGATCCAGCAGCGGTGCGAGGACCACGACGAGTACCTCAGCCTGATGCGCGACTGCTACCGGTGCTACACCGGCATCCGCAAGCGGCTGATCATGCCCGTGATCACGGCCAAGGTCAACGAGCTCAAGAACACGACGCCGGACCTGGTCCAGCTGGTACGTGCCGCCGGGGGCTGGCTGACCGCAGGCCCGCTCGAGCATCGCCTACATCCGCACGGTCTGCGTGGACGAGTACGACCTGTTCTACACGCTCTTCCTCGAGGGCGACGAGGTCATCTAGTGAGTGCGCCCGCGGCCCGGCTGACCCCAGCGACTGCCTCGACGAGATCTGCGAGCCGCTCCACGACGTGCTCCGCAACAAGATCATCCACGAGAAGAAGGCCGAGGTCCTGTACGAGCTCTGCTCGCTGCTGCAGAACCTGGCCAACCAGGACTCGGAGGACAGTAAGTGCCCGCGGCAGGCCCGGCTGACGCCCAGTTCTCGAGGAAGACTACTACAGCCGCCCCCACCTAGACTTTGCCCGGCTGTTCCAGTCGACGCTGCAGGACGCCCAGGTCAAGCTCGTCTTTCGCATGCAGGCGTACGCCTAACCGGGCGCGCCCGGCCCCTTGTACTTATAGAACCCAGATCGCAAACTCATATTTATACTAAATACACCAGGGTACGCCGCCGCTCACAGCGGCGCCGGCTCCGGCTCGCGCAGCCGGTTGCGGTACTCCTGCAGGTCGTGGTAGAGCATGTTCTGGCCGTGGCCGCCCTGCCGCTCCGAGTTGACGTAGCTCCGCAGGATCTCGCTCTTGTTGCCGACGGCGGGCTCGGGCGCCACCGCGCCCAGGTCCTGGGAGCTGCCGCCGACGGGCGTCACGGCGCCGGGCGTCGTGCGGTACTCGCTGCCGGTGTCGGACAGCAGCAGCTCGTTGGTCGAGTCGTCGTTCCAGTTCATGGCCATGCTGCTGTTGGTGCACGCCGGCGAGACCGATCCCGACGCCGCGTACGAATAGGCCGAATCGGTCTCGCCGTAGAGCGAGCGCGTGCTGGCGTCCTCGTCGGCCAGGTTGACGCTGCTGGCCTGGCTGTGGCGGCTGGCGAGCGTGGGCCTGGCGTCAGCTCCGGCGGCCGGCCGAACATACCTCAGCTTATCGCTGCCGGGCCGCTCGCGTAGGTGCGTCTGCTCGAGGTACTGGCGCAGGTCCTTGCTGCTGCCGCTGCTGCGCGCGTACCCGGGCTTATCGGGCGCGCGGTCGGGGACGGCCGCGGACGTCACACCAATGGCGCACGGCGCGGCGCCCAGCGCCCGCACACTACCTCTAGCACCCTCACTGCCTTTAGCCTGCGTGGCCGCGGCAGCCGCCGCCTGATCATTAGCAGCCGCGGCCTGCGGGTGGCTGCCCAATCCAGCGAGCGGCGCGCCCTCGGCCGGATAGCCGTAGTGACCGTGGTGGCGGCGGTGGCCCTCTACCCCATCTTTTACAGCCGTCGTGGACACGCCTGACAGTACCGACGAGCGCGACGCCGGTCTGGACGGCGTCGACCCGCCTGGGGCCGCTCCCGGGCTGTCGGCTGCCCCCCACGCGGCGAGGCCTGGGTTCGCTGTCGCCCCGGGTTCCCGCGGGGCTGTGTCTGGCGGATAGTCGGGGCCGGCCGCCGATCCCGGCGCCCGCAGAGCCGCGGGCGTGCTGACCCGCGCGCTTGCTGGCGACGACGCGGCCAGCGCGCTCGTGTGCGTGTCGATAGAGCCCATGGTCTGTGTGAGAATAAGCCGTTCGGTGTCGGCCGTGGATCAGTTAAATGTGACGGTGCGCCGGCAGATCATCGGTCGCACGACGGCTGGGCTGGGAGTAATGACGACAGTGCCAATCATCCCGTTTTGAGTTTACCTCATGTGTCACCCCGCATTATGACTCCATTATGTCATCTCCCGCTTCGGGCGAACGCGTTGCTGCCGCGTCCGGCCGGCGCGACAACGGCGGCGGAGAGCGCACGGCGGCACGGCGGCGGCCGCGGTCCTGCGCCGCGTCGCTCGTGCTACCCTGCACGCCGCTCGATCCGGCAACGTTGCGTCCCTGCGGCTGCGCGCACTAGCCGCCGGCGGCTGACCGCGCATACACTGTCAGCCGTCATGACGCAATCGAGAATGAGCTAGAACAAGCGCGCAGAGCGACCCCTATGCACGTAAAATGACACCGACTCCTGTCGCGGCTGATCGGAGCCTGGCGCCGGCGTGTCAAGCCGCGCCGCCGCGCGCGCCCTGCGTCCGTTGACTGTATTCGTATTCCAACATTACATAAAGTGTACATCAAATAATATCTACAATAATGACTTCCATATCCTAAAACTGCGACGAAATATAAACGAATGACAAATGCTACACGCAATCAGATATCAAATGGCCGGATAGAACTAAACATTTACAAAATACGTCGGGGGCGTGCAGGGACCGAGGGGCGCGGGGCGCCGCGGGTCTTACTCGTCCGTAAACGTGCCCAAGCTCAGGTTGCTCGTGTTGCCGTCGTACCCGTTGCCCCGCCGCCGGTTGAGCGAGGCGTCGCTGGCCAGCCTGATCTTGCTGATGCGCCGCCGGACGTTACTCACTTTAGACGCGATGCTCTGGCTGCTCGAGAAGATGCTCGCCGGCTTGGACACGGACGGCGCGGTCGTGGCTGAGGTGGCCAGCGAGAAGTGCGATGTAGCCGCAGCGGGCGCCAGCGTCGTCGCCGACGTCTGCGGGAGCGAGTACGGCGTCGACGACACCGTGGACGTCGTAGTCGTAGGCGTGATCGTCGTCGGCGAGCTCGCGTTCTTGGCGGGCAGGCTGCGGCCGGACTCGACACTCGACCGCGAAAACACGCGCTCGAGCTTGCCCCGCTTCTCGAGCACGCCGATCTCGTTCTTGAAGTTGCGGTCAAAGAGCATCAGCAGGCTCTCGTGCAGCGGGCGCATCTCGGGCTTGATGACCTTGCCGTGCGTGTCCAGACAGCTCTTGATGACGCCGACGTGGTCCAGCATCGCGGTCGTCAGCGCGCTCACGAGCTCCTTGTCGTCGGGGTGGTCGACCAGCCACTGCGGCTGCAGGAACAGGCGGTACTGTTGCACGCCGCCGTTCACGGGCGAGTCCACCGAGCCCGTCAGCAGCATGCTCAGCCGCGACACGGCCGACTCGTTCGTGTGCTTGGCCTTGCCCAGCGACGCCTGCGAGCTCAGCAGCTCGTTCGTCTTGAGCACGAGCGCGTGCACCGCGTTCTCCAGCGGCGACGTCTTGACCGTCACCACGCGCACGACCTCGCTCCGCCGCAGGATCGTCGGGAACGGCTGCGCGGTCTCGAAGATGGTCTTCTCGATCCACAGGTCCACCGCCGACGTGTGCTTGCCGCCGTTCGAGTTCGGCAGCGGCCGCGAGAACGAGAACCGCTGGAGGTTGGTCCGGTGGCGGTGGTCCTTGACCTGCTGCGACACGTCCTGCAGCAGAAAGACCTTGTCCGACAGATCCGCCTCGGGCTGCGCGGTCGAGATCTGCAAAAACTGTCCTTCCATCGAGAGGTACTCCACCGGCGACGCAGACGACTGCAGCAGCTTGGCATTAGGGTATAGGTGCTGCATCCGGTCCGAGAACTCCGGGAGACGCTCAAAGTGCATGCCCTCGACAATGTACTGTTTGCCCCGCAGCGACTTGGGGAAGCCCAGGCCGAGGTAGTAGATCCGGAAGAACTGCGACAGGTACCGCTCGCCGTGCAGGATGTCCTCGTATAGCTTGGCCATCTGGCTCAGTGTCTTGGCCAACTTCGTAAAGTCGAACGTCAGCGTCTCGTACTGCACCGCCAGCTCCTTGTACAGCTCGATCGAGTTCTCCCACGACTTGCCGGTGTTGAAGTACTTGATGATCTTCAGGTACAGCCGCTCGCGCCGCTCGAACGCGCTCTCCTCCGGCAAGTCGAGGTAGTCGATCGCCGGCGCGACCACCTCGGTCGACCACGGGTAGATCTGCGCGTGCAGTTTCAGCGTCAGGCCGCTCTCCACATAGTGCCCGCTGTCGTCCTGGATCTGCACCATCTGGTGAACGTATCTGATGAACAGGTCTTGCCGGTTCGTGTTGCGCAGAAAGTTCATCAGATTCAGCGTGCACAGCATCCGGTCATCCTCGTAAGCCTCGTCCGCCGGCACGCTGTAAAGCTGCGACAGCAAGTCGATTAACGAGTCGATCAGATTCAGCAGGTTGAGCACCTCCAGGTTGAGCGCGTCGCCATCGTGTTTCTCAAACAGAGGGCGCAAATTGTCCACAAAATTACTTTTGGCGGCATTTTCAGGATGGTGAGTCTTGGTCTTAAAAATCTTATCCAAACTCTATAGCCGAAGTTAGTAAACTTTCTCTCTACCAAACAATGGTACTCACGTCTATAACGCAGGAGAACATGTTATCTAACGAGCTATGCAGAGCAAGCTCGCTGATGATCATGCTACCCAGTATCTTGGTAGCCACTCCGCGCAGAACATTGTGTTGGGACAGGCAGATACCCAAAATTTGGGGCACAAGACTATTATCCAAATGGTCGTCGTCTCTGGATGGTGAAACAAACTGTACCTGGTAGCCCCCCAGTTTTTCGAGCCCAAACTGGGCGCGCTCCTGTTCGGTGGCATCCCAGCCAATGGCGTTCCACATCTTCTGCAGCAGGAGCGCGCTCTGTTCGCGGACGTCGCCGGCGATAGCCCAGACAACAGCCCGCTTCCGGTTGGTGAAATACTCGTACTCGAGGCTCTCCGACCCAGCGAGCTTCAGTAGCACATAGAAGAACGCGCGCCAGATGTTGACGTTGAACCGGCGGGGCGACGACGCCGTCGAGATTGTGATGAACGAGCAGCTCTCGTCCATGTCGTCCGACGGCAGGAAGTTCTCGAGCAGGATCAGCGACACAAACTCCAGACAGGCCAGCACGGCCTTGTGCTGCAGCGCGTAGATGCTGACCCAGTTAGCCGGGAACGCCTCGCAGTTGAGGATCGACATGCACATGGTAAGGATGTTCAGGACCAGGTCCACCGCGTCGTCCTCGCTCAGGTCGGCCTCAAGCGGCGACGGCTCGACGGTGTCAATCAGCGAGAAGAAGCTCATGATCGCGCTGACGAGCGACAGCTCCGTCAGGCACTCGTCAAACGGCTCGCGCTTGATGCTCGAGTCGATTGGCCGCATCATGAACGGGTACGCCGACGGGAACAGCGGCGAGTACTCATTGCGCAGCCGCCGGTCGATGACGCGCGCCATCCAGCAGTAGACCATGGCGATCTTGGGCAGCAGAGGGACGTAGAGTCCGCATGTGCCAAGTTCAGTCTCAAGATTCGGCCACAGAGCGCTGAACTGCTGGGCCAGCACCGAGCAGCACAGCCGTATCTGGTCGCGCCACGCCTGCGACGCCGTCTGCGTTGGCAGACTCGTGATGCTGCTGTTGAAGCTCAGGGCTGTCGTCCGCGAGCTCATTCTGCTGCGCGAGCTCCAGCTGCTGCCGCTGTGGTCGATGTCGCTTGGCACCGACAAGTACGGCTGCAGCCACCTGAGCGTGTTGAGCGCCAAAACCTTGCGCGAAGCCGGCGTCTGGAACGCCCAGATATCCGAAAACGATCTCATCAGCAGCAAACGGTACAGCACCAGCTTGCCGGTGACCTTGGTACCGGCGTTCATAAAGTCCACGGCGATTTTGGCGATGGTCTCGTCCGACAGAATGCCGCGGACTTCGGGCAGCCACGCATGGAAGTTCTGGATAGCCAGCGTCTGCTCGTCGACAACAGCCGGGTCCTCGCTCTTGACAATCTCGGCCAGCTCGTTGAAGATGCGCTGCAGATCCTTGGGGAAAATCCCGAGCTCGATGCTGACAACGTCGCGGGACTGGAACTTTTCCCACGACGCCTTCATGAAACGAAGGATGAAGTTACCGACTTTCAGCGCTGACCGCACGCGCGTCTCTTCCGTCTTGTACAGCTTCAGCAGTCTTTCGAACGAGTGCAGCAGCGGCGTCAGAGCGAGAGGGTAGTTGAACTGCGCCTTGATGTACTCGTCTATGACCAGCTGAAGGTTGATGTGCCTGTCGAGAACTTCAAGAATGTGGGCCAGGGCGCTGAAAATGGCGTCCTCAAAATGCCTGTCTGTGCGCTTCCAGGCAAGGACTCCGAAGAGAGCATCGAAAACTTCGCGCACGAGCTTGACGACTTCGTTCTCGTCGACGAAGAAGACCTGCTTGAGCACGTTCAATAGCTGTTCCTCGCCGTGGAGCTTGTCCATGGAAAGAGCTCGCCATCTGATCAGGCCCAGAAGGGTCTCGTCGGCACTGAGCTCCGTGCTGACCAGCGAAGTGTGCACGGTCGCGCGTCCAACTGGAACGCCGTCCTTGTAGAGCAGCACGACCTTCTCGCCATCCTTCGTAATGATGTTGTCCTGCCACAGAGACAGCGCTCCGCGGGCAATGACCTCGCCATAGACCATGACCGAGATCGTGACTACCTCGCCACGGCCAAGAGGACTGATGCGAACAATCTCACCGACGGTCTCGTCGCGGGTGACAACACACGACTCCCAGGTCTGCGACGGCTTGACGTTCGACGCCGACGAGAACTGCAACATGCCAAGCTTCGACTCGAGCTTGAAGCTGTAGTATCCCTTCACCGACGGGAAACGGGCGGCAGTAGCGGCCGCAGTCGCTGCCGTGTACGACGAAGACTGAGCGCTGAAGTTGCTGAATTGGACGCCTCCGAGAGTGATGTACATCTCGTCGCGACGCTCCGAGGTGTTTGTCGTAAACAGGGTCTTTGAGATTGGCGTCGCGGTGAACAGGGCCGGGTGAGCGGCCACCAATTGGTCTGACGACGGTGACGCAAAGAACCTAAGAGTGATGTTGACTTTGTCTGCCTTGTTGGACTTTTCGATACCGTCAGGCAGACCCTTGACAAGACGCTTGCGAAGACTTCCCCAGCCTGCCTTGCGATCGGCGAGCGACGCGCTGTTGCTGCTGTAGCTAGCGTTACTGGGCCCGGTCGGCGTGACCGATGCAAACATGCGCACGACAATCTCCCGCTCGTTGGCAGCCTGCTCTCGCAGCACGCGTCCAATGTCAACCACACCAATGGCAACACCCTTGCGCACCCGCGTCGTGATCTTTGAGGCCTTCGACTTTGAGGGCGAGAACGAAGAGCTCGAGAGGGATAAAGACGACGACGACGGTGAAGTGCCAGACGAAAACAGAGTGCTCATCCGGCTGCTGCGCTGCTGCTGCTGGCTGGCCTGGAGATCGAATGCAGGAGTCGACGCAGCCACGGTGACCGCGCCGTACTCGTAGACCTCAGCGACGAGAAAGAGGTCATCCTTGGAGAGTGCCGATGGGAGGTTGGAAAACAGGAATGAAGGCGATTCGTCGGCCTGGAGCATGCCGGAAGAGTTCAAGGCAATCTGGTGGGCCTCGGTGATGACCTTATGCTTGGAGCAGATGTAAAAGGTGACAAAAGTCGACGAAGACAGGACAGGCGTTCCGTTCGCATTCGATGCGCGCGACACAAACGACTTGAACGTGCCCAGGAGATGCAGCAAATTGTTCTGGGTCTGTGACGTCGTCTTGGATACCGTGCTGGGCGAGTGCGTGGACAGTGCCAGCAGCTGCTGGTCCTGGTAAAACTTGACAAAATCGCTGTTTCCAGTGACAATTGCGCCGGTAAGTACGTCGCGAACAATGATCTGGCCGCTCAGGAGCTTGTTGCCCTTAACGAGCAGCCAGACGGCGCGCTTGCGCGAGTCACGGGCCTCGGCTTGAGTGAGAATGCCTTTCAGGAGCTGGAGGCGGATCTGGTGGAGCTGGGCCGAGATGGACGAGATCGAGGACAGCACGGCGTAGTTGCGGTTCGAGAAGAGGATCTGGAAGTAAAACGGGTACCATTCGCGCAATGTGGCCGCAATTTCATCGACCAGGGGCTCGTCCGGCGTCGTCGTGAGGTCGACAAAGAGCGGCGGTGGTGGCGGCGGTAGCGCCGGTGCGGTGCGCGCTTGCAGACGCGACGCAAACAGCGGTGGAGTCGCAGGAGGCATCCCACCGTCCTCAGCCATCGGCGGAATGGAACCGTACGCGAGCGACTCGGGAGTGTCGACAGGAGTGGCCAGCGGGAAATGCTCCTTGATGGCGATGCAGCGCGCAGGGAAGACGCCCAGGTACACGCGCGGGTCGACAGACGAGGGCGCTTGGTCGAGATACATCGGCGCGGAGGTTTCAGATGGAGCATCCGAGGCTGCGTCAGATGTGAGACCCAGGGCCGAGGAACGCGTGGCGTGTGCGCCGGTGCCGACAATGGTCAGCGGCGGCGCCGAGACCAGGTAGCCGCGGAACCAGTCGGCCGAGGAGTGGAATTCGAAGACGTAAACCTCGTCGCCGGCGCTGAGCGGCAACAGGTGCGGGTCCAGTCGGGGAGATGGCTGGGCCGGCGCCGGGGCGACGAACGAGAACGAGCCCGGCTTGGCGTATCCTGGCGGAGGTGCATCGGCTTCGTAGGGCGTGAACGACGACGTAACGACGGCGCGTGCGATCGAGGGCAGCGGCAACCAGCGACCGGGCTGGGGCTCGGGCGGCGGCGTGTAGGACGCTACGGACGGCATGGTGTACAGACGAGAGGGCCGCGGCCTCGGTTGCGGTGGCCTTGGCGACGGGTTCTGGAGCGGGCACGGCTCCGGCGACGGTGTCTGCCGGGCCTGGCAGGGCGGGGCCGGTGGCTGCGATGTGAGTGCCGGCGATGGCTTCGATGCCTGTGATGCCTTCGATGCCTGCGAACCTGCAGAGCTTGCGATGCCGCGATGCCTGCGATGCGGCTAGCTGCGCAGTCTGTATCGAGTCACTGAGGTCTGTGTCTGAGGGAAGCGCCTGCGGCCGTGTCTGACTGACGTGGAAGGGCCACCTAAGCTGACAGACGCCCGACTGGCAATATTTAATTGCCTGCGCGACAACTCGAGACCTGTCTGAACTTTGAAAATTAATTTGTCGGTGTCTGGCCAGAAAAACGAGGAGTAGCGCAGAAAAAGCAAAAAGTCAGAAACAGACATAAACTTTATGCGCTAGGCGGACGCGGACGTGAACCACGGACAATAGCAGGCAGCACGCATGCATTGGTACGGCCAAACCAGGCCGACAGCGGTAAAGAAACGTCCTGAGCCGAGTTAATTACGGCCGAGAGGAGACGTAGCGGTAACCCTTATTGGCTGATTTCGGCTAGTGGGTTATCGTGTCCCCGTTACCTTGTCGCTACAACGAACTATAAATACCTTTGCGCGTACATGCAGCGAAGTTGAACGTATGCTGTGCATGACGGTTTTAACAATGAGGCTAGTACGCGCATGCGCGTGCGCACTGGTGTAACACTGGGGGCAGCGGACGGGGCCAGGGGTGTCGGACAAGAAAATCCCCTCCCCCCTCCCGTGGCCACGCGGGCGACGCGACTGGCGCGGGGCGCTGGCTGCGCGCCGTGGGGCGCCGGCTGGTGGCAGCGGCGGCGGTGCGGCCGGCGGTGGGTCGCGTGCGGCAGGCGTAGCCGGCGATCGCCGCCGGAATCAAGGGGCATGCTGCTCAGGTGGCCGCCGCGCAGGCGGCGCGCTAGCACGGATGCCCTGTGTTCATTAATGCACATGCGTTTTGTGTTGATCTTTAGTCTGTTTTACCGTCCCGCGACGGTAACAGAGTTTGCGATGGGACCGCGGCGTTCGCGCTCAGCGACCGCGCGATCGGCACCGCCGATCTGCGTATTTGGCCCAGGGCCCAGCACGGCGGAACGAGCGCCTGGTCGCGTCGCAGTCGCGGGAAGGGTGGCGGACTTGGCCGCGAGCCGGGTGGCGCGCGCAGCGCGGCCAGCGTGGCAGCGCAGGCACGGCTGTCCGGCGGCCACGCGCAAGGCACCACCTCCTGGCGCTGGTGTCGCGGACGCACAGAACCGGCGGCTTTCGTGAGGGCCAGTCCGTGGCGGGCCCAGTGCCGGGCCAGCGTTCGCCCGCAGGCACGGGCGACCGCCCTAGACCCCGATGCCTGCGCACGCTAGCCGGTTGGTCCCAAGTCCGGCACGGTCGGTCCGGTGTGACGGGGCTGACAGGGGCGGCCAATGGCTGGACGGACCCGGCCGGTGCCGGCGCTGACAGCGATGACCGGACGCCGCACAAAGCCTCAAGCCGGCGGCCGCAGCGGCCGCCATCTGCCGCGCACATGGGACCAGACGGGACGGCTGCCCCGCCCGCGAACCTCGGCGCTCTGGTCGGGCCGGCGCAGTCATCCGGGTAGCTAACGGTAGGCCGCGGTGGCGCTGCCATGGCAACGCGGCGGCCGACGCCACGCCCGCGCCACGCCTGCGCGCGCCGCGCCCGGCGCGCCCACCCGTCCCAGCCACGCTGGTGGCGCGCGTCTCCCGCCAGCCACGCCGCCGGGCGCGAGCGCCCGTGCCCGCCCCTCAGGGTGCCGCCGCGCTGGATCCAGCCGCAGCGTACGGCAGGCGCCGATCCCTCCCCTTTCCGCAATAATAGCACTCCGCAGCCGGCTAAAAATGGCAGCCGTCCAAGCGCCGGTGAGACACGGTCGTATGGGCCGGTGCGGACCGGCAACATGTGCGGCTTGTCTGAGATCTCGTGATAGGTGTCCGCCGCAGCGTGTCGCTTAGGACGGGCTAGCCCACGGGCAACGCTAGCGTCTATCAAGCGACGAGGGCTAGTGCTGCTCGTTTGAGATCAGATGATAGACGTTGCTCAGGGGGCCAACAAATGAGTCGGGATCCCACGCCGTCACGTGCGAGCCTATCGCCCAGCCCCCTCTGCTGGGCCAACACAGAACTAAGCGCGCGTGTGCCGGCCACCGCAGCGCGGTGTGCGTCCACAGCGGTGCGCGCAGCAGTGCGTGGTCGGTGGGCTGGCAGCCTCGCTTGCGCGCCCGTCGACGCTGTGGCCGCGCGGCTGCGTGGCGAAGCGAGCTCGCCGGCGAGCCCGGCGACTGGCGGCTGGTGGCCGGTGGCCGGCGGCCGGCGGCCGGCTGGCGGCTGGCGACCGGCGGCCGGCGGCGCCGCAGGCCGTGCGGCGCAGACGCCGCACGCGCTGCGGCGCACCCCCTGAGCCGGCCCGTCGCCGGCCGCCGATTTCGGCGCGTCCCGCGCCACCGCCGCGCCACCGCCGCCACGCCCGGCCAGCCAGCGCGACCGTCGCCAGCAGTCGGTCTCACCCGCGCCGTGGGGCGCGTGGCCGGCTAGAGCAGCCGCGCAGCATGTCGCGCAGCATCGTCCCATGCTGGCCGTCATCAGCGGAAAATAAACTCGCGGCCGCAGGCGCCGGCATGCCTTACGTTGCCGTATCAGGCGCGGATTCACCGAGTCCCCATGAGCCATCGTGCTTTAGCGCACAGTGCCTCTGCCCGCGTACGCCCGGCCGGGTACATGTCGTACCCTGGTACCGGCAACCGCAGCCCCAAGCTAGCCCGTCTCGCCGGCCACAGTTTAATATTTCCGGCCGCTAGCTCTGGCCGGCTGGACAGATCGAGCTCACTTCTTTATTTACATATTTTTTGCAGCTTCTGTGCGCAGCTCTTCTGTCCGACTCCAGCCTCGCGCGAGTCTCAGTTGGGCGGCCTAGATAGCAGGCCTGTGCCTGTCCGAGCCCGCCCGCGCTGGCACCTCTCGGCGCTATATATTCGTCGCCTGCCCGTCCGAACCGCCGTTGAGTCCACCATGTCTGCTCCCCGCTACCAGATGGACTACGCCGACTACTCCGCCCCGAGCCTCGCGGCGCCGGCTGCGCTCGCCCAGCAGCACCTGCTGCCGGCGCACATGGTCCCGGCGCACCTGGCGCCCGCCCCGGCCGGCGGCTTCTACCCGTCTTACCCTTCCTACATGGCCGACCTCAGCCAGGCCTACGCGGCGGCGCCCGCGGTGATCACCGGCCTACCTGCGCCGCCGGCCATGGCCGACCTCGCGCTCGCTGCCGGCCTGCCCCAGCCGGACTCGCCCGGATCCGCCATGATGCCCATGCTCGGCTACCAGTCCGTCGGCCTCGGCCTCGCCGCGCCCGCGCCCGCCACGCCCTCGCCTCACAGCCACTCGCTCAACACGTCGCCGGTGTCCAACACGGCCTCGAACCCGGCCTCGACCCCGCTGTCCCTGGTAGCCACACCCAACTTCCTGCCGCCGCACATCCAGGGCCACCAGCCACTGCTGCACCAGCTTCCGCCGCCGCTGTCGCCGGCCACGCTTGCCGGCCACGCGGGCGCGCCCACGACGCCGATGCAGCCGGGACCGCGCAAGCGCCCGAGCATGTCCCGCACCCGGACCGGTACGTATCCGCTGGTTTATCTAGCTTTCGCCTGGCTCGGCTGGCCGCATTAAGGTTTGGCACTAAAACTCTAACCTGGCCGTTGGAAAACCTTAATGCGGCCGCCCGCGAACGCGCTGACGTCGTAGGCTGCTGGTCCTGCCGGCTCCGCCGCAAGAAGTGCTCGGAGGAGAAGCCCAACTGCAAGGTCTGCCTGCGGCTCAACATCCAGTGCTACCAGTACTCGCCCCAGAAGCCGGATTTTATCGAGTACAAGGAGACGGGCAAGAAGCTGCTGGCGCAGTTTCGGCGGCAGATCCGGTCGCGGAACCGCAACAAGCCACGGATGCGGCGCACCGAGGGCGCGCGCGACGACACGTACAGCAACGACGGCGGCAGCAGCTCGAGCGGCGCGGGCGTGGGCGGCGCGGGCGGCGCGGGCGCCGAGCCCGGCCACGGCCACGGCCACGGCCGCGCGATGGCGCACGACGGCTTCGAGGGCGAGCCGCCGTCGCTGATGGGCCAGCCGGACGACGGCATCAACGCGCTGGACCTGCTGCTGGGACGCAAGCGCGGCGAGAAGATTGACGAGCTGCCCGGTTGGCTGGACGTGCCGGTGCCGTCGTTCGAGTTTGCGGCGTCGAGCGTGCAGACGCTGCCGTGCATCCAGGACCTGCTGCGCAGCCCGGACGAGCACGAGATGCCGATATCGCTGCGCAAGTGCTCGCTCAACGAGCTGTGCCACCTGGTCGTGTACTTCCGGTTCGCGATGCGGCTGCAGTTCGTGGTGCCGTGCGTGGTGGAGCAGCCGGTGGACTTCAAGCTCGAGGTGTTCAACGGGCTGCTGCAGAACGTCAAGCTGCTGCTGCCGTTCTACGCGTCGCTGTCGGTCGCGTACATCCGGGGCGCGTCGCCGCACATGCTCGGCCGCAGCCCGCTGACGGCGGACCTGGGCGGCGGCGAGCCGCCGCCGGCGCAGCGCACGCCGGCGTGGCACGCCGAGCACCGGCTGGCGCAGTTCGCCGGCTCGCTCGTCAAGGACGCCGCGCGCGTGACCGAGTTCTACTCAAGCGTGGTCGAGCGCATCCTGGCCATCGGCTGGCACACCATCACGTACAAGCGGTTCAGCGGGCTCGGCCTCGACCGCTGCCAGGCCGAGCTCGACATGATGCTCGACGTCATCGGCCGGTTCAACCTGCTGCGGCGCGACGACCGCGACATGACGCTGCTCATGCGCACGTACGTCGCCTTTGCTGTCTGGCTCGACGTGCTGTCGTGCGCGGTCAATGGCAAGCGGTCGGCCCTGTACTGCGTCTACAAGGACCTCTACCTGGTCTACGCCGGCCACGGCAGCCAGAACTACGTGCGGGCGAACGACCTGTTCGAGACGAGCTTCTGCACGGGCTGCCCGTTCCCGGTGCTGCTCATGATCGCGCAGATCACGGACCTGGCGATCGAGCACAAGACGCTGGCGCAGCAGCTGCCGACGACGGCCATGATCATGCGCGCCCAGGGCATCTCGACCAACCTCAACACGATCCAGCTCAAGCCGGACGCGCCGGCGATCCTGCGCACGCTGGCGACCATGTACCTGTGCGCGACGCGCGTGTACCTGGCGACGGTGACGACCCTGAACTCGGGCGTGGACGACCAGATCAACGAGTTTTTCGACGCCGGCGTGAGCAAGTTCCTGACGCTCTCGCCGGCCGTGCAGATGGCGACGGGCTACCGGTCGCCGACGGCGTCGCCGGTGGGTGCGCACGCGGCCGCCGGCCTGCGCAGCGCGGACAGCAGCCCGGCCGGCAGCAACGGCCGGTCGGACGCGGACGACGAAGACGACGACGACGACGCCGACGACGACGACGCCGACGACGACGACTACGCGGACGACGGCGCGCCGGCCGGCATCGCGCTCACGTACGGCATGGCCGGCGGGCTCGACGGCGGCATGCACGGCGGCATGCACGGCGGGCTCGGCGGCGGCATGGGCTTTGGCGGCGACATGGCCATGGGCGGCATGGGCGGCATGTCCATGGCCGACATGTCGATGGCGTCCATGGGCATGGCGTCCATGCCGGCCATGACGCCGACGGCGGCCATGGACGCGATCGACAGCATGGGGGAGCTCGGGCAGGCGGACATGCTGCCGCCTGTGCCGATCGAGGAGGAGGACTTTGAGACACAGTATCTGAGCCAGCTGCGCGGGCAGGAGCTCGAGCGCGTCGTCATGTGGCCGTGCGTCATCGTTGGCACGGTCGCGACCAAGGACAAGCACCGGCGCGCGCTGATGCAGCTGCTCAAAAAAGCCGTCGGCATACCCGCGCTGGCGCCCGGGCTCGACTCGGTGCGGGCCACGCTGAGGGCCGCGTGGAACGGCGAGGACTGGCGCGACGTGGTCGCACGCAACGGCTACGACGTTGTGTTTTAGCGGCTGCGGGCGCGCGCTGGCGCCGGTACCGACATTTGAGAACATGAACACCTGATAACGGTATTGCTATTGATCATCACTTCTGACACTTGCATAAACTCCATGCCCGCTTTCCCCAGCCAAAGCGGCGCTGTATCTCCCCCCAGAAGCTAAATAATGTTTGTTTTTAGCCAATGTATCTCCAAACCTACGTATATGCTTTCGCCGGTACTCCGCCCAACCGCTGGCACGCCTCCCCAAGCGCCGCCTGCTGGCTCTGTGACGCCGTACCAGACGGTACCCCGATCGTACCGGCCGGCTTGACCGCGTCGGGCGTCGCCCGCGCCCATGCACTTGCACCTTCTGGAACACTCCGTGCTGTCGGTAGACACTGCCCGCAGTCGCCCAGCGTCCAGTCTCGTCTTATCTGACCCAACAGACGCGCCCCGCCCGAACCGGCAAGCGCCGCAGCCTCCGGCCCACGTCGGGTGCGGCGCGCCGTCATCTCGTGATGTGCTGGTTGGCCGTGGTTACGACTTCATCGCCCACTCCGGCTGCGATCGCGCATCATTTGCCACGGCGCGGCCTAGCCCGAGGCCCTCTGCCGACGCGCCGCCCCGGGAAGGCGGCCGCCAGGGTGCCACCGCTGCCAGGGGGCTGGCTGCTGCTGGCCCAGCCGCCGACAGGCCGGCGGTTACACGCCAGACGCAGCTTGTCTGCGCACCAGACACAGACCCCCCGGGCCACCAGCCGAGAGACCGGCGTGCGCAACCGCCGTGGGTCGCGCGCGGCCCCGCCAAGACACTGCGAACGTGGCGCCATGTTGTCGCAGCCACCGCGTGTCACTGCGCATGGCGTGCGGATGCTTGCGGCCATCTGTGGCCGTGCGAGGCGCGTGTGGCCGTGGGGCGTGGGTGGCCGTGCGGGCGCGGGCGCGGGCGCGTGCGGCGCGTGCGGCGCGCGCCACGCGCCACGCGCACGGCCACCACGGCCACCACGGCCACCACGGCCACCCCACTGCCGCACCGCCGCACCGCCGCCCTGTAACCAGCCCACAGCGTACGTCCGTGCAGCCGGCGCCTACGTGTTCGTCCTCCAGCCGCCCTCCAGCCGCCGGCGTATGCCCCGCCACGCCGCGCACGGCCGCGCACGGGCAGGCAAGGCGCAGCCCCGTGCGTGCCCGCCGCTCACTGGCATTTTGACGTCCTGGCGCTTGTAAACTCAGTCCGCGGACTTAGCCACGCTCGGAACGCCCGAGCCTGTGGCGCCGCGCTCAGCCGCGGGTATGGCATCGTTCGTGCCGACCCCTGGTGGGCACGCAATCGCCAGTTGGGCGTTTCGGTCGTTAAGACGGTGTGATCGCGCCCGACCGCCTCTCCGAATCAACCTCACCATGCCTTCGGAGCCTACAGAAACGGACACGGCTGTGACGGACGACCGGGTCGGGCCGATGGGGACTGCAGACGTCGGGACCGCAGTCGCGGCGACCCCCGACGACGTGCTCTTTGTGCGATCGGCCGACGCCGCCTTCCAGGTGGTCACGCTCTCGGCCAACGGCGAGCGCGTGCAGGTGCGGGACGGCGTCGAGACCGCACCGGCAGGCGCACGCGTGCTGTCCGGACCCCCGGCAATCGGCGGGGGTCCGGTAACGGTCGTGTGCTCGACAAAGTCCGGCCAGGGCCGCGCCAGCACCGTCTACCGGGACGCCGTCGGGCCACTGTTGCGAGCGCTGGACGTGGCGCACACGGTCGTCGAGACCACGTCCGCTGAACACGTGGCCGAGATCGCGCGCGGACTGGGTACCGGGCCGCAGACGCTTGTCGTGCTGTCTGGCGACACGTCAGTGCACGAGCTGATCAACAACGTCGAGGCTGGCGACACTCTCCGGCTGTGCGTGATCCCGACAGGATCCGGCAACGCGCTGCTGACGTCGCTGGGTGCGACCGTGCGCTCCGCCGTGGCTGCGCTGGTCTTTGGCACCGTCCGGCCGCTGAGCGCGTTCTCGGTCGTCTTGCCGCCGGGCACGCGCGAGGCCCAGCCCGAGACAGAGACCACGCCATACCGGGTACTTCCGCCGGTCGCGGAGCCCGTGCAGGTCTACGCACTCGTTGTAGCCTCGTGGGCGATCCACGCGGCGCTGGTCGGCGACAGTGACACGCCTGAATACCGCAAGTTGGGCAATGCTCGCTTTGCGAAGGCCGCCCAGGAGAATCTGGCCCGCAACGAGCCCTGGCGCGGCTCAATCGCGTACACACCGGTCGGCGGCGGCCCAGCTGAGACCGTGCCGGGCACAGAGCACTCGTACGTGCTGCTGACAGGCATCTCGAGCCTCGAGCCGGGCTTCGTGGTCGCGCCGGACGCCGTGCCGTTATCGGGCCGGTTCTGGTTTGTGCACATGGGCTTTCTGCCGGGGGACGAGATCATGGAGGTACTCATGAAGGCCTACAAGGGCGGCGAGCATGTGCACGACCCGCGGACGTTCTACAAGGAGGTCGACGGCCTCGAGGTCACTGTCGCGGCCGGCGAGCCCGACCGCATGCGCCGCTGGTGCGTGGACGGCCGCATTTTTGTGAGCGGCGAGGGCGCGCCGGTGCGCGTGCTCAAGGGCGGTCCCACGGTTCGTGGCCGGCCGGTGGAGTTATTGGCATAGCATTAGAAATTAGAGGTTACGGTACACGGGAAAGCCCGGATGGCGCTGACGCCCAGCCGGGTGAGTTGTGACTCGCGGGCGCATATGGCCGCGTAGGTGCATATAGCCGCGCGTCAGAGCAACGCTCGGTGTGGTCGTCAGAGCCACTCACGTGCGTCAGGCGACGGCTCCGTCGAGGGGCCCTCCGGGCATATAGCCGCACAGCCGCACGCAAAACGCACCCCTGAGGAGGCGTCCTCGAGCATATAGCCGCAGGCCACGCATATAACCGCAGGGGCGCCCTCAACAAGTCGCGCGTCACGCCAGCAGCCCAACAGTCTAGGCGGCCTCGGTGGCAGCCTCAGCAGCCTCTGCAGGCTCGGCAGCAGCAGGCGCCTCAGGCGTCTCAGTCGGCGCTGCCACCGGCACATACGCCGGCACAACCGGCTTGGTGACGGTCTGAGACAGGTCCTGCTCGGCCAGCGGCGCACCCTTGCCGCCGTACGACTCGGGAATGCTGTCGCCCAGGCGACCGCCCAGGTACGACGCGTAGTTGAGGATCACAAACTTCTTGAAGGTCTCGCTCGAGACCAGGAGCGTCATCGCCGTGTACAGCCAGCCCATGAGCAGCGGCGTGTTGACGAAGAACTTCCAGCTCAGGAGCTCGGGGTAGTACCGCTGAAAGATGGCGATGGCCGCACGCGAGGCCTTCTTGATGTTGGGGTCCATGCGCAGGAAGCTGACGTTGAGGTAGTCGTGGACCTGGCTCATCTTGGCCTCCGGGTCGGAGAAGTCGAGCAGCTGCAGGCCGCGCTCCATGAAGCCGACGCGCCAGCGGATGAACTCATCCGTGTTGCCGAAGATCACGGCGGGCTTGGACGCGGCGGCGCCGTAGATGTTCCAGGTGACCGGGCCGTGGCCCTCGACGGAGGTGATGTAGCCCAGGCCGTCGAACTTGTCGGCGTGGGTCTCGTCGAACGCAGCCTCGAGCGGCTTGAACTCCTTACGCCAGACGAGGGTGTCGACGAGCTGCTGGCGAGCGGCCTCGCGGTCGAACTTGTTGGCCACAAGAAACTTGATCAGGAGCGAATCGCGCACGGCGGACTTGGTCGCGAGCGAGTGGCCGTAGAGCTCGTCGTACTGGGCCTGGGCGGTGACGCTCGGCAGGCCGGCCTCGAACTTGTCGAACGTGGCGCGGTCGTCGGCGCTCAGCGCGGCGACTGCGGTGCTCTTGGTCTCGTCGGTGCTCATTGTTGGGTGGGTACCAGAGGAGGGGCGCTTATCTTTTTGATCTGGCCAGACCTAGTCACGTGAGAAGAGCTCCGCCCGCCGCGCGGCGGCGGCGGCCAGAGTGTCACGCCAGCGCACGAGCCGCGCCACGGTGTCGCGCTCGGGCTCCGGTGGCGCAGGCGGCAGTGGCGCAGCGACCGCCGTCCCCAGCCGGCCGATCTCGGCCACAACGTCGGCCACGCTCTCGCGCGCATGGAGCAGGTGCGTGTGCCGCCACTGCCACCGCACCTTGGCGGCCGCGGCCGCGTCCCGCGGCACATACACCGAGATCTTGGCTGTGCAGCCGCATTTGAGGCTCGCCCGCCGCCGCCGCCGCTTGCTGGGGTCCAGGTTCGGGTCGCGCCGGTCGCGCGGCTGGCCGGCGTGGGCGCACACGTAGATCTCGGTCGACGTGTACGGCGCCGTGGCCGTCTGCTTGTGGGCCACCGAGTTCTTGTGGTTCCATGACACGCCCTGGGGCCCGGTCTGGACAAACGCGACGGCGTCGGCCGCGGATGCGAGCGAAAACTCGTGCACATCCGCGTCGAACGGCGGCGCGGGGTAGGCCACCCGCGCTACCGGCGACCGTGTCGGCGCCGGCGCCGGCGCGCGCGGCGGCGACGCGCGCCCGCCGTCCATCAGCTGCCGCAGCCCGTGCAGGTCCGGCCCCAGGTGCTGCGGCGGCACGACGTACGAGTGGATCTGCGCCGGCCAGTCTTCGTCGTCGGAGGCCATGGTGCGGTTGGGGACGCGCGGGCGCGCGGCGTGATGCCGACGTCACGTGCCGTCACGTGAAACGCGCGGTGACGCACGCTCGGGCGTCTCCGACAGCGCCACACCAGCCGCGGCGCACCGCCACGCAGCCGCACGTTCTGCGCCGACTCGCCGCGGCGTTCGCCGTTAGCACGCACCCGGTGATATCCTAGTCCCAGCCAGCAAACCCCCGACACGGACCCGACTCGATCTATAAAGCGCGCCCGGCGCGCACCACAGCACCATAGACTCTAGACAGCATCACAGCATCGGAGAAGAAGACGAGATGAACGACTACAAGAGACTGCCTGGCGACGAGGCCGCCGTCGAGGAATACGAGCTCGGCGTCCAGGGCCACTATCAGGACGACGAGGACTTTGTTGACATGCGCGATAAGGCCGCGCTGCCGTCGTACGCCGAGTCGCAGGCGCGGCCGGTGTCGCGCGCGCGCCGGCTGCACCGCCGCCTGGCCGCGATCGCCGGCACGGCGCTGCTGGTTGTGCTGGCGGCGCCGCTGGTCGCGCAGACCTCTGCCGGCCAGCGCGCGGCGTCGCTGCTGGGCTGCGGCCACAGCCAGTCGGCGACCGGCCGCCACCACGGTGGCATCAACTACTGGTCGGGCGACCAGCTCAATCTGAACGCCGGCTTCGGTGGCGAGTTTGGCCACGGCTCGCCGGCCTACACGTGCCCGAAGCAGCCCGGTGAGCCGTCGTGCCACAACTCGACGGCCATGGACACGTGCTGCTTCAACGCGCCCGGCGGCCAGCTGCTGCTGGCGCAGTTCTGGAACGCGGCGCCGGCGATCGGCCCCGAGGACATGTGGACGCTGCACGGCCTTTGGCCGGACCACTGCGACGGCTCGTTCGACCAGTTCTGCGACTCGTCGCGCGAGGTCGAGAACGCCGAGGCCGTGCTGGTGTCGATGCACCGCTACGACCTCGTCCGCGAGATGCACCGCATCTGGAAGGACCGTACGGTCGACAACAACCTGTGGGTTCACGAGTGGAACAAGCACGGCACGTGCATGTCGACCATGCGCCCCCAGTGCTACGGCGACAACCCCAAGGCCAACGAGATCGCGCTGATCGAGTACTACGCCAAGGCCATCCAGGTCTTCTACTCGCTGCCGACGTACCACGTCCTGGCCGAGCGCGGCATCGTGCCGTCCTACACCAAGAAGTACCGCCGCGACGACGTCGCCGAGGCCTTCCGCAACTTCACCGGCGGCCACGACGTCACCCTGGGCTGCCACCAGGGCGAGTTCACCGAGGTGTGGTACCACTTCAACGTCATGGGCTCGGCCCAGCACGGCAAGTACCTGTTTGCCGACGCCGATGGCGACAAGTCGACGTGCCCGGAGTACATCTCGTACCGCCCGAAGACGCCCAACCCGAACCCCCTGCCGCCGTTCCACGGCCGCGGCTACATCTCGTCGCCGACCCAGCAGGGCTGCCTGATCTCGACCGGCCAGTGGTACGCGCACGGCACCTGCGCGACCTACCACACCGACATCAGCGGCCACAACCTCGGCCCGAACCAGGTCCGTCTGCGCAGCAGCAAGGGCCCCTGCGCCCTCGACGTCACCAACAAGCTCGTCTGCTCGCACACCGTCCAGCCGGCCATCTTTGACATCACGGCCAACGGCACCCTCGCCTACGCCGGCAAGAACCGCTGGGCCATCTCTGATGCCGCCAAGTGGGGCAAGGCCGACGTCGTCCTGGCCGACGACGGCGCGGAGCTTACCTGGATCAACTACTAGAGCGCACACACGGAACACGGACGGCTTGGGCATGGGATAATGATTAATTGATTACAATACTGAATACATTGGTTCGTTACTTTACACTTAAAATGTCGTCGCTCTAAGCCGGCTGCCTGTGGCAAGCAGCCCACAGTCGCCCGTAGCTAGCCCTTCATGGGCGGCATTCGCGAGTGCGCGCGCATCGGCGTTGTCGGCAGCTCGACTGGAGGCATCCTGCCGTGCTCCAAATACGCGTCGCCGTACTCCTTGTCCTTGACGCGCAGCGCCCAGAAGACGAGCTCTGCACGCGACGGCAGCACAAACTTCTTGTAGAGCACGACCATGAACAGGACTAGGACGACCAGGCCAGCCACTCCACACCCCACTGCCACTTGGTACGTCATCTTGCGTTGCTGTTGAGACGGGTGGGCTGGTCGTAGAGGAATCCGGCACTTTATATGTCCCCGGCGGCCCAGTGCGTACGGCAGCGTGCATGCACCGTCCCGCAACGGCCGGGACGTGCGTCGATAAGCCGTGCTGGGTCGTCTGCGGCCGACCGGTCGCGCTGATACTACTGATTGCGGCGCCGGCGGTTCGGCGGTCGGGTCGCACCATCCGCGTCTGCTGCCCGGTCTTAGCCGGCCGGCTGGTACTGCGGGTCCAGAATGGCGGCCCAGGGCCTAGGGGACGGCCTCCGCCGAGCTCCATGCAGGCGTGTGCGATGAGCTTCGCCCAGAGCTTTCTAGCGACATCTGCACCTCTGGCGCCAACGTCGCCTGCTGCCGAGCTTAAGCCACGACGCGGTCGTAGCTGGATCGGGCGGCGCTTAGATCTACACCGCGGCCCGGCCAGGACACCGGGTTTTGTACGCCCCGGCAGAAGGCCGGTGGCTGGGCCTGCGGGAAGATACTGACGTGACATCTCGGTAGATCCACGGAGGGCTGCACGCGGAAGGACAGGCGCTGGCAGCCAGCGACGCCAGAAGCCGCCAGGAGCCCCATGATCAGGCACAGCCTTGCGTGCCGCAGACTACTGCAACGACGCGTTGGTGCAATGACGCGTTGGTGCACTAAGAGTAACCCGCTTACCGACGGAATTGGGATGGCCGTTGCGTGGTGCCTGGGGGGCTGGCTGGGGGGGGCCGGGCGAGGTACTAGAGGATCATCAGGAGTCTTGAATACAAGAAGCGACTGGGTGGCCAAGTTGGTTAAGGCGTACGACTGTTAATCGTAAGATCGAGAGTTCGACCCTCTCCCTGGTCGATTTTTTTGAGTACATTTTTAATCGCGACTTTTGACTTCCCACGTCCATGCCTGGTGACCTCTGCCGATGGCTCGTCATCAAATGTAGATCACAGGGGCATCGCTGGTCGCGTCTATTGGCCCGTCGGTGTTAAGAACCACCAATTCTGGGTTTTGCGCCAGCGTCATTCTTGGCCATTGGCCAGTGCTTGGCGTCAGCCGCCGCAGCCGCTCGGCCCGGGAGGCTGTCACCTGCTCGAGGCCTTTGGCGACCGTTGACCACGCGTTGGCGACTGCAGGCGAGCGTAGCGCAATGAGCTACTGGCGGCAGCCAATCAGTGCGGCCAGCCCACCAGCCGTGCGTCGTACAAGCGATCACGATCCACCAGCCAAGCTTGTCTCAGGGCTGCTGCTCCTGGCTCAGCCTTTAAGGAGGCGCGCATGGATGATCGACGGTGGGCGTACGTTGCGCGGCAGCAGTCTCGACCACTGTCCAGGACCATGGCACGCGGGAAAGTCGGCTCCTACTGCAGCGGCACCCGGATATTCGAATCTCCGACCACACGCGGCAGGAACTTTTGCGCTGCGAACGATCGGAGTCTACGATCGGGACGGAATTCTGGCATGAATTTCTAGCACGCGGCCGTAATCCAGAACAGGGCCTAGCCTGAAGACGATCTGGAACGGGCGACGGTGGACCACGGTGTTGGCTGCGGCTGCACGGTTGCCGACCTGAGGGTCTACCCGGCCTGGCGGTCTACCTAGAGGCCGCGCGGCCAGTGGACCGGCAACGACCGACCGCGTGCTGCGGTCGAGAACCTGCCGGCCGGTGACGCCGGCGAGGCAGACGGACCGCGCGCGCGGTCGTGGCTGCGGCCAGCGCCCGCGCGGCCTGCGGTGCGGCAACGGCAGGGCCCACCAGCACGGCCATGGCACAATCGCGCGCGATAGGCTGGTGGGCACCGAAACGCCCGACACAGCCGGCCGTGCCGCACGATCCATCGCGCCGGGTCATATCACCGACTTGGCCACTGCGCCATCGGCTACGCGGCATGCGGCGTAGGCCAGCACACGGCACCGCCACAGCTCCGGCCGTCCGGAGTGCGTCGCCACGCAGCCACGCCTAGTCGTGGGAAAAGCCACAGCAGCCCGGACACAGCAGGTGCGGCACTACGCACCGACTATGACGAAAAGAGGGCCAAAAACTGGGGTACCCCGCAACACGCGGCCAACACATGACGAATGAGCACCAAATTGTGCGCCGCGTGACGCTTGTGCACATCCTTCTCGCGAGCACCCACCCCGAACGAGAGAAAGCGTGCGCATAAGCGGGCGACCGCGCCACAGTTATGGCGCAGCAGTCGTGCCCCACGGCGTGGCAACCCCAGGCTCGTATGCGCAGGCCACATGGCGCACAAACAGGAAGCCCCGCTCCCCGGGCCTGATCTGCGAGCCGATCCCACCGGGACGGCCATGACGGCACGCCGACGTCGTGTGCGCGCCCGCGCGGCAGCGACGGCAGCGCCGCGGGCGGCAGCCACGCAGCCGGCGTGTGCCGTCCACGGCATCTGCGCCCGGCCACGCCGCACATCGTTGGGGTTGCGGCTTTTTAAGTTAATGGCCGCCCGCACACACGCCACAGCGCTGCCGTAGGAGTACGCCGCGCCGGGAGCGGTATATAACGCCGGCGCAGACCGCCTACACCGTGCACCGCAACACAAGGGTACACCAGTCTCCCATAACTATCGGTAGACAATCCCACCGTCCCGGTCAGTGGCTCAGTAGTGTTCTGTGCCGCGTCCAGCATGATCTCGCACGCCCAGGCATCATGGCAGCCCACATACATGCCTATGGAGTCTGCCTCTGACGGTAAGTGCCCCGGCGGCTGCCCGGTAGCCGCTGTGCTGGATGTGACCAGCGCAGCGGATCCGCTGAGGATACCGAGGGCGCGGACCCAAAACACGGGCACGCTAATGTGTTTGATAGTAAAAGCAGCTACCCCTCGTGCTGCAATCGGGCGACAGTCCCCCCGTCGGCTGTCGTGGGTGCATAACCTGTCGGCCAAGATCGCAGCCAGTAATAGCGCGCGTGGCACGATCGAAACCACCGACGACACCGGCTCCGCCGGCTGTGCTCCAGTCGAGAAGAGCATTGAAAAGCGGGCGCAGTCGCCGACTAAATCCCTGCAACACCTTTCCCGCTCGGTCTCCACGCCTAACTTCGCCGTATCGGCACCAGACCTTGATTCCGCCATGGACCGGACGTCAGCGCTTGATAAGCGCAGTGCCGGCTCTAAGTCCGGGTTCTTTTCGTCTCTGCGTAAGCTGTCGATCAAAAGCGGCCATAGCGTGGGGCCGCGCGAGTACGAACGCGTGGTGATGAACAAGAACACGAGCCGGCCAGAGTGTCCGGTCCACGAACTGAAGGACGTCAACCTCAAGCGGGTCGGCTTCCGCGTCGATCTGATCGAGGACAAGGTTCTGGCGAAGGAGCCTCTGTACATCCAGATCCGCAAGGCGGTTGCTCGCCAGGCCGAGCGCGACCGCATCAACACCGCCAAGCTGTGCACGATGATAGACTCGACCATCGACAAGCACTATGTGTCACTCGAACCGCTGGCGAACCGCGTCAAGTACCAGGGCATCGACCCTGAGATTGCCCGGCTGATTGTGATCTCCAACATGAAGAAGCAGCAGCAGCAGCAAAAGGCCAGCCGTGCGCCGGCGACGGCGCCGCCGTCGCCGCCATCGCCGGTGGACAAACCGACGGTGACGCTTTGCGAGCACCGCCGGTCGAACGACTCGCTCAGGTCGGCGAACGTGCTGACCGAGGACACACCGCCGCAGCTTCGCCATGACAGTATGTCGACGATCGACACGACGAGCTCGCTTGAGACGCGTTCCACCAGCTCAGTGGACGAGCGCGCGGCGGCCGCACGAGCACCGGAAGCGACCGGCGTGCCGGCGGCGCCCGCGGCGCCGCCGGATGGTCCGGCCACGCTGTCCGAGGCCGAGGTCGAGGAGCGCACCAACCTCGAGAAGATCTATATGCGTTGCTGCAAGCTCCGCGAGCTTGTACCGCTCGCATACATCCGCAACCAGCTGCAAGGCAAGCGCGAGCGGTTGGAATACCTCAAGGTGGTCCTGTCCAACATCGGCAACGCCCAGCAGACGCTATGCGCAGCGCAGGCGATCGCCGACTTCATCACAGTCACGCCGATCGACCGGATCTGCTTCGACTCGTGTGACATCCGCGACAATGTCATGAAGACGTTCATGGCCTCGATCATGACGTCGTCGGTGCGGTCGATAAGCTTCCGCAATGTCCGGCTCGAGCCATCGGGCTGGAAGGTGCTGTGCTATTTCCTCACCATGAACCGGTGTATCGAGCGCGTCGACCTGTCGGGCCTGACCCGGATGCCGGCCGAATGGACGTTGCTGTCGCGGGCTCTGGACGCCCGCACGAAGCCCCTTGAGGTCATTCTCGACCAGTGCAACATAGGCTCGGCGGACCTTGCGCGCGTGCGGTCCTGCTCGTCGTCCACCAGATCGGTTGCGCCCTCTCTGTGAGAGCGTGCTGGAACACGCTCATCGCATGATACACATTCATATATATTGCATTCTAGGTGTTGGATTGGCCATGTGCGTGGTATTTCTCTAGTTCACGAGCATCGCGCAATGTTTTGTCCTTTTTGGCTTCGATTTGTATGTCTCCAAAAAATATAAAGCACCGGTAGACGGGCCTTTTGTATTGTTATACGCTGTGCGGCACGAGACGCCGGTATTTGTATTTTGCCGTCAATCGGAACGAGTCGGCCGCAGCTCGGCCCTCGGCCGGACGTCGGGGCGCCCGTGCATGCATAAGTCCCAACGGGCAAAAACACAAAAAAACCGACCAGGGAGAGGGTCGAACTCTCGATCTTACGATTAACAGTCGTACGCCTTAACCAACTTGGCCACCCAGTCGCTTCTTGCTCTGGAACAAAAATTGAAGTATATAACACGATCCCGCAGCGGCCGCCGCCTACCCCTGAGTCCAGCGCTACAAATTTTTTTGTGTGTGAACTCATCCTCAGATCGAGGACCGCACGCCTCAGACCTCACATTCACCACAGGCCTGTGGTTGTGAATGCAAGCGCCTGGAGCAGCAATCACCCGTCTGTCTGCCCGCTGACTGTCTGGCGCAATGGACCTCGAGTCGTGCGAGGAGGTCACCAAGTTCTTCCGGACCGGAAAGGACCTTGACGCCCAGATCGCGCTCGGTTTCCGGCTCCTGGACGCCGACTGTCCGCTCTATTTCCCGCGCAAGGAAGCATATCTGCTGGAATGGTGGTTCGGTAAGGTCGGCACGGCTGGATCAACGGCCCAGCCGTTCTGGGACTTGTTTTTTGCCGTCTGGCCGCGGGTCGAGCCCAAGCTGCAAAAGTTCGTTTACCATCGCCAAAAGTTCCTGGAGCAGCTGCGTTTGCAGTTCGCGCTGCTCACTGACGAGCTGGCCGAGTCCGGGCTGGTTGGATCCATCTTCCGGTGCCTGGATTTGGTCGAAGAGAGCGGCATCTGGCTGCGCGGGCCGATCGACGTCATGCTGGCGTTGGTCTCGGAGTACCTGCGCATTGTCATTGCCCGTGGCGGGCTTTCAGAGGACACGTGGGACCTGCACATTGTCAACGTGTTCAACGCGGCCGTGTACGGTCTGCCCAACTACCGCAAGGTGAGTCTGCGGCCGAATATGCTGACGCCAGATCTCGACGCTGTTCTACCAGGACGTCCTCGCGCAGCTACTGGAGGTCGTCAGTATCGACCGAGCCGGCCCAAAGCTGCGGGAGCTGCTGCTGCGGATCCTCCGCGACGTCGCGTTCAGCGCGGCCGCCATAAAAGAGGACGCCGAGACGCCGTTTGGGCGGGTTATCAAGACCATGCAGGCTTCCGACTCGGTCTCCCACAGTAAGTTCGCCTGCAGCACGGCTGACGCAGACTCCGCTGCCATCTGCACAGTCGCGACGGTGGCCATCGAGAAGTTCAGCAAGGGCGCGCAGCGGCCGCTCTGCGGCGCGCTCGTCGAGAAGCTCCTAGACGTCTTTCCGCAGTCCGCGGCACAGATCATCGACGTCGCCTACAAGTACAACGTGATGGTCTCGCGCGACATCCTCAAGCAGACACTCAAGGCGAGCATCGACCTGCCGTCCGAGAACGTCGACTGGGCGCTGGTGACGGCCATTATGGACAACGACATCGACTCGGTCTTGCCCGAGATCGAGATGGTGTTCGACAAATTGCATCCGGCAAACGAGACGACGCTCAAGTTTGCCGAAATGATCATGACGGGCTACGTGCGCATCCGCGACGTGTCCGGGTTCTTTGACCAGTGGCGGCGCGCGCTGACGAGCGACGACGCAGCCTGTGTGGCCTTCTGGGGCCACAGCCGCATAGTCGACAGCCTGGCGCGCGTGCTGGCGGACGGGCTCTCGCTGCCGCAGCTGTCGAGTCTGTTGGCGACGCTGCTGCCGCTGCTGCAGGACCTCGAGAAGCCGACGCCCAAGACGCTGGCGGCCGAAGTCGTGTTCCCGATGCTGACGGGTGCTGTGGCGCCGCTGGTGCTGAGCACGGCCGAGTTCCCCGAGTCGCTGGTCGGCCAGCTGCGCGAGCTGCTCAGCGCGGTGCCCGACAGCGACACCCACGCCGACAACGCGTACTACTGGCGACTGCAGTACGTGCTGCTGTCGGTCCACCGCGACGTGGTCAAGGAGTACACCAAGGACTCGACCGCAGCCAACGACAACCTGGTCGCGCTCGTGCGGCTAGCGACAGCCAAGAAGAGCGCGTTTTGGGACAACAAGGCGGCCGCGTTCTTCGGTCTGCAGGTGCTGCTGCGTGTGATCGAGTTCAACGGGCTCGACGACGACGACACGGCCGCCGTGGCCAAGAGGATCGTCGACGTCGCGGCCAAGTCGGCCAAGCCCTGGAGCCGCGGCGACTACGACAGCATCGACAAGAAGACCCTGGGGTCGGCCCTGGTCGTGTCCATCATCCACCGGTGGCTGCTGGTGGTCGAGCACAAGTTCGGCGCGGCCGAGAAGGAGGCCGTCGCGGCTGCGCTGTGGAGCTTTGGCCAGTCGGGCGCAGACGAGCTCGTGGCCGAGTGGCAGACAGTCGTGGCCTCGCCGGTGTTTCACGAGCAGAGCGGCCTGGCGGCACTGGTGCTGTCGCGGCTGGTGGCCAAGCTGCAGGAGCTGCTCGGCCTCGACCCGACGGCGACCAAGATCCCGGCTGGCCACGGCTACAAGGGCTCGCTGGACGACAACGAGCTGTGTGCCGTCGTTTTCGGCGCGCTGCTAGCGATTCCACTCGAGCTGATGACCCGTGCGACCCGCGAGAAGCTCCTCAACATGGCCGTTTTTGCCGACACCCAGTTCTCGGCGACGGCCAACAAACTCGTGTGTCGGACGCTGGCCAAGCAGCTGACGGCGGTGGCCAGCATGACCGCGCAGGTCCAGGAGGAGCCCGGGCTCGTGGTCGAGCTGTTTGCGTCGCTCAAGTCGCCGAGCGAGCTGGCCGAGCTCGAGGCCGTCACGGTCGAGCTGGCCCACCAGGTCTTCCAGCACGACGTCGGCCCGGCCAACAACCGGCCGGTGCAGGACTTTGGACAGAGACTGGTCGAGTCGACGCTCGGTCTGGTGGGCAAAAAGGCCAAAAAGGCCGGCACGGTCGGGCTGCAGCGGCTGCTTGGTCTTGCTGTCCGGTTCTACGCCGGCCACACCAAGGACGCGCAGTTTGCGGACGAGCTCAAGACGACCGCCGGCAAGCTGCGGCAGGCGGTGCTGGCGAACCTGGTCGCCGCTGTGGAGGCCGACCAGGGCCCGGAGACGTTTCTGCCGCTGGCCCGGGCGCTGGAGAACCTGGTCGAGGTCGACCGGACGGGTCTGGACGCGGCCACGGTCAAGAGTTTCCTCGGCCTGGTGCCGGCAATCGTGCAGCGGGCGCACGCGCGGCCGGCAAGCTCTGGCTACGCGGCTGCCGGCGTCGTATGCTTCAAGATCTACACGATGATGCACACACTCGAGACGGTGCAGGACGCGCGCACGGCGCTGGCGGTGTTTGCGGCGGTCTACGCGGCCGCGCCGAGCACGGACGAGCGCAGCAAGTGCTGCGACGACCTGCGGGCGCTGCTGGCCACCGCCGCCGAGGACGTTTTCCTGGCCACCACAGACGTCCTCGTCGGCACGTGCTTCCCGCCGCAGCCCAGCGTGGGCAGCGCGTACTACCAGGCGCTCGAGTGCTGCTACAGCGTCGCTCCCAAGGACCAGACCGCGTTCCTGACCAAGCAGGTCGACCTCGTGGTGTCAATGGCGCTGGTCCATCTGGGCGAGATCACACACTCAGGGGTCTTTCTTGGCATTCTCTCGCTGTTCGAGACCCTGTTCCGCGACCGCGCGGCCGTCGTCTCGGCGTACGCGTTCCAGCAGTTCTTCAGCATGCTCATCGTGGCGACGTCGCAGTCGGGCCCGGCGTTTGTGGACTCGTTCGACCCCGAGCGGATCTTCAACCAGATCAACGCGGTGATCTCGCTCGTGCTGCTGCACCACCACTCGAAGCTGCACGGGCGGCACCATCTCTTTGTGCGGCTGCTCGAGAACCTGCTGTACTGCTTCACCAAGAACCGGGTCCGGCCGTTCGAGGACGACAACTCGCGGCTGCGCAACGCGTTTGTCGAGCAGCCCCAGGACAAGATCAAGCTCAAGGCCATCTTCTGGAAGCGGCCGAGCTGGATCGTCAACGAGAAGGGGGAGCGGCCGTGCGCAGTGGCGTGCGCGCACACCTACGCGCGGCTGCTGTCGAACTTTTGCGAGCCGGGCGCGTCCGGCGGCGCGGCGCGGCTGGGTAAGCGCACGGCCAACGGCGTGGCGCTGTCGTCGGTGGCGGGCATGTCGCGGCGGGCGCTGTCGAGGCACCTGCCGTACCTGATCACCGAGTACTGCTACGCGAACCTGCACTTTTCGTTCGACAGCGACGTACGTGCGGCGCTGGTGGCTGGCTTCCACACGGTCATGGACAACGTGGGCGCGGGCGAGTTCCAGGTGGTGAACGCCATGGTGGACGGTCCGGGCCGGGCGCTGTTCAAGGTCATGTACGACGACTACAACAAGTTCGGCAAGTGGACCGAGACTTAGAATGTAAATTCTGTATAATACACTTGACATGCCTAGAGACGTGATGCGTGGTGCTGTGAGCGGCTGTGCGAGCGGCTGTGTGCGTGGCTGTGAGCGGCTGTGCGTGGCTGTGTGTGCGGCGGTGCGCGCATGGCGGGCGGGGGACAGCGGGCTGCATGTGCGGCTCGGCGGCTGTATGCGTGCGGCTCGGCGGCTTTATGCGCGCGGCTCGGCGGCTATATGCATGCGGCTCGGCGGCTACATGCGTGCGGCTCGGCGGCTACATGCATGCGGCTCGGCGGCTATATGCGTGCGGCTCGGCGGCTACATGCGTGCGGCTCGGCGGCTACATGCGTGCGGCTCGGCGGCTACATGCATGCGGCTCGGCGGCTATATGCGTGCGGCTCAGCAACGCGCGCCGCGCTGCGCCTATATCGCCGCAGCCTCCACAGCCGCCATGCCCGTCGCCTGCCCCAGCCACCTATACGGCCCCCTCAATCGCCAAGCAGTCCCGCAGCAGGCTCACCACAAGCAGCATGTCGCACACGCCGTCGTCGTCAGACTCGCCCAGTCGCGCCGGCCGTGCCGGCTCGTCCTGGTTCTCCTTGCGGTCGCCGCCAGCCACCGAGCCGCCGTCGTCCAGCAGCGCCAGCGCCTCCAGCGGGCCCGTCCCGAGAACCATGAATGCCTTGCTGACGACATTCTCGAATATGCCGCCGACGGCCCTCGCCAGAGCCGTGTCCCGCGGCCCGCCCTTGAGCGCGCGCGCACACAGCACCAGTATCCGCAGCAGCGGCCGGTACAGTGTGTGGTTGCGCTCGGTCAGGGCCTTGGGAAAGTCCACGTCGACGCTGTTGATGATAGCCGTGGTCGCAAAGAACAGCGCCTTGAAGTCGTACGTGGCCTGCACGGCCTTGGCCGCGCTCTGCGTCGGCGTTGGCGACGCCAGGACCGAGACCGGCTCGAGGACCTTGGCCCGGCCCGGGTACGCGGCCAGGTACAGCCGGTGGACGATCAGGAACGAGTGCTCGGCGCGCTCCACAAAGATCTTGGTGAAGATCGACGACCGCAGGCCTTCGCTCAGGTTGTTGTGCAGACACGTCGTCGCGATCTTCTCAAGCGGCCTGAGCAGCCGCGGCTCGCGGTCCGAGTACTCGACCAGGGCCGCGATGAAGAGCAGCCAGGTGCGGACGAGAATCTGGCGTCAGCGCGCTCGCCGCCCTACTTACCGTCTGGGCGTCGGTCAGCGACATGTTCAGGTTGGCCGCCACGACGCTGTCGCGGAACCGCGGCCACGCGACGTCGGACGCCAGGACCTCGTCCATGGTCTCGAGGTCGTACATGAACGACTCGCCGTACTTGCGGTCGACCAGGTGCGTCCAGCTGAACCGCTTGAGCGCGGCCCGGGGCCAGTTCTGGTCGAAGGTGCGCTCGAGCGTGCTGTGCAGCTCGGCCCGGTAGCCCTGGACCTGCAGACACGCGCTGCCGAGCCGGACAAGCGTGTCGCCCGTGAGCAGGTGGTCCAGGATCGCGTCGGTCTCCTTGGTGGGCTTGCGGTCGCGGTGCAGGCGCACGGAGCAGACCTGGGCCGCGCGCGCGGCCACGACCAGGTTCTCGCAGACGCGCACGGTCTGGTCGGTGCGCTCGGTGCCCTCGATGGCGACCACGCCGCGCTCGAGCGCGGCAAACACGTTGGCCCAGAACCGCTCGCCGACGGCGTTGTCGAAGATGGCCGTGGCCCACGTGGTCTGCGCGGTGGCGATGCTCTCGAGCAGCCGGGTCTGCACGGCCAGCGGCCGCTTGTCAAAGTCGAGAAACTGCTTCTCGAGCACAGACACCACCGTCGTGTCCGAGCACTTGCTGTCCTTGTCCGGCAGGCCCAGCTCCTTGCCCGACATGAGCAGGATGGAGAAGCCCTGCTGGCGGTGGGTGAAGACCGCAGTCAGAAAGTTCATGGTCTCGATCACGGCGTCGTCGTCGGCCGTGTCCTGGACCGCAGACGCAATCGAGCCCACGAAGGTGGCCGCGACGGACGAGCGCAGGTGCGCCAGCAGCGACGGCGGCTCGTCGCCCCACGGCGCCGAGACCAGGTCGCGGAAGAGCCGCATGATGCGGAAGCGCACGAGGTCGTCCGCCGCGTAGAGCGCGGCCAGCTCCGGCGCCAGAAAGAAGATCTGGCGCTCGAGCTGGGACGGCGGCAGCTTGGCCAGCGTGCGCACCTTGATGAGCGTCTCGGCGAGCTCGAGCGTCGAGTTCATCCACTGGTAGCTGTCGTGGATGTGGCCGTAGACGGCCGAGGCCGGGTTGAGGTTGCCGATGAGCGCCTCGAGCGTCTGGACGAGCACGTGCAGCGCGCGCGAGCTGCTGCCGTCCGGCACGAGCAGCTGGTCGACGACGCGGTCGGCCGCCCGGAAGAGCGCGCCGTGGATCTTGGCCGTGCCCTCGGCCTGGCCGTCGATCCGGTAGACCAGCGAGAGGATGCTCGTGAAGATCGTGGCCACGTTCCACGCGATCTCGTCGCGCTGGGCCACGTCCTGGTACTTCCAGAACGGGTAGCTCTCGTAGACGTTGCACAGGTGGCTGGTCAGCCGGAGCAGCACGTCGGCCTTGGTCGCGCGGTCAAAGTTCTCGGCCACGGCCGAGACGACGGCGTCGCGGATGAGCATCTCGGCCAGCTTGACCAGCGCCACCGTGAAGCTGTACTCGCCGTTGATGACCTCGACCGACGACAGGATGAACGACGCCATGCCGTTGTGACCGTTGCCCTCGAGCAGCGACGACGAGTCCAGGAACCGGTACACGCGCGTCGGCTGGATCGACACCAGCGCGCTCATGAAGTCCAGCCCGATCAGCGACAGCGCGAGGTGCTTGGCCACCAGCGCCTCCTCGATCACGCGCTCCACCACGCCGATGATGTCGCCGTCCATGAGCCCGGCGGCCATGTCCTGCAGGATCTCGTTGGCGGTCTCTTTGGACGCATCCTGGAGCGCGGCGGCCAGCAGCCGCAGGATGTCCTCCACGACCGGGTCGATCGGCGCCACCTTGGACGCGTAGTCGAGCACCCGGCTCAGGTACGTCCATCCGTTGTAGTCAAACTGCCAGAGCACCAGAAACACGCTCGTGTTGTTCGGGATGATCTTGCCCTTGGTGCCGGCGGGAATGATCAGGGCGCCGCCCTTGTCCTCTGGCCGCTCCTTGTAGACGCACATGTTGTCGAGCAGGACGATCACCGTCGTGTCCTCGTCGCTGACCTCGTACTGCCGAAAGTCGCGCGTGAGCTGATGCATGTACCTGTCCATGTGGGCGAGCGTTTGGTGTGCCTGGGCCGGCCGCTGCGCGAGCAGCTTGACCAGCGGCTGGAATTCCATGGGAAACTTGGCGCGCGCCAGCCGGAACTCGCGCTCCTCGGCGGAGGCGAGCGCGGCCAGTTGGTCGTCTGCCATTGGGACGGTGGCGATGGATCGATCCGCGTGGACGGTGTGGACGGAGGACGGGCTTTTTTTCGCGATGTTTTTTTGCGCGCTATGAGCCGCACTCCGTGCGGCTGAGACGCGGCGGTGTGGCGAGAGCGTGGCCGAGCGTGGCGGAGGCGGCGCGCCGCACGAGCCGCACGCGCCGCACGCTCGGCGAGCCGCACGGCGTGCGGCGCGCCCCGTGCGCGCCCCCGCGTCGGATGTGCCGGCCCAACGCCGCGTTCGAACACGGCGGCCGCGGGACGCGCGGCTGCCGGCCTGCGGTCAGCAGGCAGGCACCGCGCCGGCGCAGCAGGCGCCTGGCTGGCCACGGGCGGCCTGGCCGGCGCGGGCCGGCGCCGCGGCCGCTGCGTCCAGGCTGCGCGCGCGCGGCGGGCTCCGCGCCGCACTCCGTGCGGCGTGGTCACGTGGCTCCCCAAATGACTATTTTTTCTCGGCCCAAAAATTTTGGCGGCAAGCCCTTCCACTCGATATCAAGCACTCCAGTGCCGGAGACCTCACACCCACAGGCCCAGGCCAATTACCCACACCATGGCGGGCTCAGGAAACCTCGTGGTCATGATTGACAACTATGACTCGTTCACATGGTGCGTCCCGCGCCGTCGCCGCTGACCCCAGGAACGTCTACCAGCTGCTGCGGACCGAGGGCGCGCAGGTCGAGGTCTTCCGGAACGACGAGATCACAATCGAGCAGCTCGCCGCGCTCGGCCCCGACCGGATTGTGATCTCGCCGGGCCCTGGCCACCCCTCGACGGACGCCGGCATCTCCCGCGACGTCATCCGGCACTTTGCCGGCAAGGTGCCGATCATGGGCGTCTGCATGGGCCTGTAAGTCGATCGCCGGGCGCGCTGACCGCAGGCAATGCATCTACTCGGTCTTTGGTGGCGAGGTCGCGTCCGCCGGCGAGATCGTCCACGGCAAGATCTCGACGATCGACCACGACGGCAAGGGCATGTTCAAGAACGTGCCCCAGCAGACCGCCGTGACGCGGTACCACTCGCTCGCGGGCACGAACGCGACGCTGCCGGACGTGCTCGAGGTGTCGGCGCGGACCGAGGGCGGGATCATCATGGGCGTGCGCCACCGCGAGTACACGGTCGAGGGCGTCCAGTTCCACCCCGAGTCGATTCTGACCGAGGAGGGCTACCTGATGATCGCCAACTTCATGAAGATGTCGGGCGGGCGCTGGGCGGGCGCGGCGGCGCCGGCGGCGGCGCCGGCCGGCGGCCGCAGCATCCTGGACGAGATCTTTGCGGTGCGGCGGGCGGACGTGGCGGCGCAGAAGCTCGTGCCCGGCGCCACGCCGGCGGACCTGGCCACGCAGCACGCGCTCGGGCTGGCGCCGCCGCTGATAGACTTTGCCGCGCGGCTGCGGCAGGCGCCGGTGGCGCTGCTGTCGGAGATCAAGCGCGCGTCGCCGTCCAAGGGCAACATCGACCTGGCGGCGAACGCGCCGGCGCAGGCCCGGCTCTACGCGTCGGCCGGCGCGGCCGCGATCTCGGTCCTGACCGAGCCGCACTACTTCAAGGGCTCGCTCGACGACATGCGCCAGGCGCGCGCGGCCGTGGACGGGCTCGTCCAGCGGCCGGCGATCCTGCGCAAGGAGTTTGTGTTTGACGAGTACCAGATCCTCGAGGCGCGCCTGGCCGGCGCCGACACGGTGCTGCTGATCGTCAAGATGCTCGACGAGCCGCTGCTGCGCCGGCTGTACGCGTACAGCAAGTCGCTCGGCATGGAGCCGCTGGTCGAGGTCAACTCGGCGCCCGAGATGGAGCGCGCGCTGGCGCTCGGCGCCAAGGTCATTGGCGTCAACAACCGCGACCTGCACTCGTTCGCGGTCGACCTGGGCACGACGTCGTCGCTGGTGTCGATGGTCCCGGCGGACACGATTCTGTGCGCGCTGAGCGGCATCAGCTCGCGCGCCGACGTCGACAAGTACCGGGGCGAGGGCGTGCGCGGGTTCCTGATCGGCGAGGCGCTGATGCGCGCCACGGACACGGTCGCGTTCATCCACGAGCTGACGGGCCTGACGCCGGCGCCGGCGCTGGGCCGGCCGCTGGTCAAGATCTGCGGCACGCGCAGCGCGGCCGCGGCGACCGCCGCGGTCGACGCGGGCGCGGACATCGTCGGCATGATCCTGGTGCCGGGGTCGAAGCGCACGGTGGCGCCGGCGACGGCCAAGGCCATCGTGGCCGCGGTCAAGGCGCACCCGCGGCGCGCGCCCGTGCCGCTGCCGGCCGACTGGTTCGGCGCCCAGGCCGCGCTGGTGGCCGGCCGCGGCCCGCTCGTGGCCGGCGTGTTCAAGGACCAGCCGCTGGAGGAGGTGCTGGCGGTCCAGGCCGAGCTTGGCCTGGACCTGGTCCAGCTCCACGGCAGCGAGCCGCTCGAGTGGGCTCGGCTGATCCCGGTGCCGGTGATCAAGAAGTTCGGGCCGGCGGACGCAGGCCTACAGACGCGCGGGTACCACGCGATCGCGCTGGTGGACGGCGGCGCCGGCGGCGAGGGCGTCGCGGTCGACTGGGCGGCGATCCCGGCCGGCGCCAGCGTGCTGCTGGCGGGCGGCCTGACGCCGGCGAACGCGGCCGCGGCCGCGGCCGTGCCGGGCGTGCTGGGCGTGGACGTGTCGAGCGGCGTGGAGACCGCGGGCGAGCAGGACGTGGCGAAGATCGCGGCGTTCGTGGCTGCGGCGCGGGCGTGAGCCGCACGGTGTGCGGCTTGCGTGCGCCGCACGGCGCGCGGCTCATACGCCGCACGCTCTGCGGCTCGCCGCGCCTCACGCACCGCCACCGGCTCGCCCGCCGCACGCTCTGCGGCTCGCCGCACCGCCACTCCGGCGCCTCCCCCTGAGCGCAGTAATACATCATCGCCGCCCGGCCGTTGGGAGCGGTCAGTAAATGAACGCGATCGCCAAACCGGCAAGCCGTAGTCAACCGGCCGGCGGCCGGCATTTCCATCCAGGCCGCGCGAACCCGGCGCGGGTCCGCGCTACAAAGTGCTTCGCGCGCGACGTTTCTCGTTAACCACTACAGACCCGGCTCGAATCGCGCCGGTCTACGATCATCGAGAGCGCTGGATACGCTCGACACGCTCGACAAGACGCGGACGAGCCGACCCAGGGCCGGCAGCCGAGCCACGCACGCTACCGCGGCGCGACAGACGCGGTCGAGCGCGCACACGGACGCGACCGAGACGGTCGCGGGAGACACGGACGCGCCGGGCGCGCAATTCGCCATGGCGCCTGACGCAGCCCCCGGCCTGCTGCTGCGGCCGGACGAGCCCGCGCGGCGGCTGGTGTCGGAGCCGATCATCGGGCTGCAGCGGCACCCGCGGCCGCGGCGCGCGTTCAGCAAGAGCGCCGAGGAGCTGCGCGCGACGGCCAAGCCGGCCGCGAACCGGCGCGAGTCGCTGTCGCGGCGGCCGTCGTACGTCGCCGCGGGCGTCACGACCGGCCCGTCCGAGGACGAGCGGTTCAAGCAGCGGCGCCGGATCGAGAGCGTGATGGGCCCGCCGAGCAGCTCGGGGTCGTCGCCGGGCGGGCGCGCGGTGTCGGCGCGCAAGGCCGGCAAGGACGGCTACCCCAAGATCAGCTTCTTCCACCCGCAGACGACGGCGATCCGGTCGCGGATCCCGACGCCGCGCGGCCAGCACAGCGGGCTCGAGGGCTTCTCGGGCTCAATTGGGCTGGCGACGCGGCTGTCGAGCGCGGCGCCGGCGGCGGCCAAGGCGGACCTGCCGGCGGCGTCGGTCCTGCGCTCGAACAGCAACGTGCTGCCGGCGCCGGTGCCGGCCAAGGGCAAGGGCACGTTCAGCGGCCTGCGCGGCCGCATCCGCAAGCACTACCGGCTGGCGAGCTTCTCCGAGGAGCGCAAGCGGCCGCGCGAGCGTGAGCGCGCCGAACGCGCCGAGCGCGCCGAGCGCCTCGAGCGCGCAGTCGTCGCGCGCGAGCCCTCCGGCGGCACGACCATCTGCGGCCTCGCGCCCGACTCGCCCATGTCGTTCTCGTCGCTGCGCATGATCTCGCAGCAGGTCAAGGTCGCGTCCGTCGACGAGCGGCTGCTGATGAAGCCGCACGCCGGCGAGATGGTCGACGCCACGTTCGGCGACCTCCCCGACCAGACGCACACGTCCAACATGACCAACATGTCCGAGGAGATCGACGAGGCCACGGCGGTCGCCAAGATCAACCAGCTCGCCGAGGAGTCCGAGCGCGCCAACCTGACCGCGGCCATGCACCAGGGCACGCTCTGGCGGCGGCTGTCGCACAAGTCCGCGCGGCCGCCGAGCTCGGCCGCCTCGCGCGCGCGCTTCCCGCTGCCGAGCCCGACCATGCTGACCATGACGGACAACACGAGCGAGTTCGTGACGATCCCGCTCGCCACGTCGACCGACCGCGACGCCGACGGCAACAGCCCGGCCAGCATCATGTCGTACGAGACCTTCTTCGACAACGCGGCCAAGCGCAAGGCCGCGGCCAAGCTGACCGCGGCCGGCGCCGGCGACCCGCTGGGCGCCGGCCCCCGCGCCGGCCTCAAGCTCAACACGGTCTTCCTGCGCGCGTCGTCGGCGATGTCGATCCGCTTCAAGAAGCGCAACCCGGTCTCGGGCGCGACCGAGTACGGCACGCCCTCGGACCTGAGCCCGCACACCGCGCTGGTCCCGTCCGAGCTGTCGTCGCCGGTCAAGTCGTCCACGACGGGCTCGACGCTGAGCAAGATCCGCTCGCGCATGCAGCAGCTGTACTCGTCGTCGCTGTTCCGCAAGACCGCCGGCGCGGGCTCGTCTGTGGCCTCGTCGCCGATCATGACCGACAGCCCGGTCTCGGCCATGAGTATCCTGCGCGAGACCGCGCAGGCGCAGCGCCAGCTGTGCAGCCCCTCGAGCAGCACGGCCTCGGCCGTGACCGCGGCCGAGAGCGCGGCACGCTCGCCGACGTCCGGCTCGCCGCTGTCGCCGCTGTCGTCCGCGCCGTCCCTGGCGTCGCCGGCCAGCCCCGACAGCTTCGAGAGCAAGACGCCGTCGCAGCGCGCGGCCACCGTCCTGCGCCGCCGCTCGCGCGGCCAGCCGCCGTCGCCGCTGTCGGCCGCGTCCGACGAGAAGGAGATCGACAAGGTCAAGTTCCGCTCCGTGCGCAAGGCCGTGCCCGTGGCCATGTGCGAGAAGCTCGCGCCCGCGGCCGAGCCGGCCAAGGCCCACGTCGGCGTCTACCCCGACGACGTCTCGCCGCTCGTCCTGGCCCAGTACATCGAGCTCAGCGACGCTGGCTCGTGGGCGCAGTCCGTGCTGGCCGCCACCTAGTCCATAGCCGCAATACACGCCGACGCCTTCATTGGCCCCCAGGGCACCCGCCGGCGGCGCTGCCGGCGCTGCCGGCGCTGGCCGTGCTGGCCGTGCTGGCCATGCTGGCCGTCGTCGCCTGCGACGCCGACCGCGCGGCGCGCCAGTCGCGCACCGAGTTCGCCGACGGCAGCCGCGCCAGCACCATCGCCGTCGGCCGCCCGCGCGCGGCCTTGTCGGGGCCGGGCCAGCCCGCGTACGTCACGTCCATGAGCTCGTACTCGATCCGGATCGGACACCGGTCGGCCTCGTCGTCGTCGTCGTCGTCGCGCGCGTTTTCGTCGGTGTCGTGGCGCTGGTGGTGGCGCAGGTACTTGTTGCCCTTGGCCGCGCGCGCGTCCACGAGGAAGTCGGGGTGCAGGTACTTGGATCGCGGGTCCCGCGGGCCGTACTTGTGCCCGCGGGAGCCTGCCCGGAACCAGGGAAACGTCATGCTGGGGGGAGGGGTTGGCGCTGGGGGTATTTATGCGCGTAAGCGACGTGGCGCACGGGTGACGCTGTGACGGCGTGACGCGGCGCAGCGAGTCATACGCATCGCGGCTGGGCGTGTTTACGTGGCGGCGGCCTGTGCGGGCACGTGACTTTGTGAGCCGCACGGTGTGCGGCGGCCGGAGCGCCGCACGTCGTGCCGCACACGTGACCGGCCGCGGTCTAGACGAGCCCACCGCCGGCACGCGGGCCTGAACCCTACGCCAGCTAGTCTGCCGACCCGGCGCGGCCGTAGAACCGGCCGAGAATGTCGCTAGCGGCCACTTCCGGCGCTATGGGATTTCGCGCAATTTGGCGGCCGCTTGGCCGCGCCCGCCGTGTCTGAGCACGCCGCCAACAGCCCGCACGCGGACGTGTCGCGCTCCGCGGACGCACGCGTGGCCTCTGAGGCGGCTTATCCGATCGCCGCCGACGTCAGAGTCCGGTGCGCGCAGCCTGGGCAGCAGCCTGGGCAGCAGCCTGAGCAATATTGCCACTCCGCCGGCGGCAGTCACCGGCTAGCCAGCGCTACGCGGCAATTTGACGTAGGCCGAAACGTAGACCGGGTCGGCGCACAGTCCAGACTGCCCCAACCCCGAGTGTCATGCAGCGCCGGGCTTACGTGGCCGCCCTCTCTGCGGCGCAACGCAGCCCCGCACCGCTCGGACTGCGTGAGCTGGCACCGCGCGGCTGCGGCTGCCCGCTCGAGAGCACCGGGCGCACAGGCGCATGCACGGCACACGCGCGGGGGCTATGTTTGGCGACAGCGGCAGCAGCCTGCGGCCGGACGCGGGCGCAAGCCCTTAAAGCCGGATTTTTAGGCGTATTTCCGACGCCAAAACTCTGTGCAGCGGGGTTTTGAGCGGGCCAAGAGATTAGATGGACTAGCGGCCAGCTCAGGTGCGGCGCCGCCACTGATAGATCCAGAGCAAACAGATAAATACTGCGGCCGGCGCAGCCAGGCGAGCGTCTGCGACGACGCGGAGACGGACGACGACGCGAAGACGGACGACGACGCGGCAACGAACGACGGTGGTACCCCGGAGGCGACCGTGTCCGCGACAACGACGACACCAACGACGACGACGGACCGACCAGGACCGCGGCGACGATCCGCCAGCAGACGACCCCGCCCGGCCGGCTCATGACCATGGCTCGCAATCGTTGTGGGTGTAGCCCCGCCTGGACGCGGGCGCCGATTTGAAACACGAAGCGGGCAGTCGCCGCAGCTGCGGCGACGACCACCGCATCCCATAGTGGGCAGCGGAAACAGGATGACCTCAGCTGCAACCTGGTTGGCCTGCAATGACTGCAGGAGCGACGCCTCATGGGCGCCTGCTTCGGCAGGAGTTGGCAGAGATGGCCAAACGCCGAGCTTCCGTGGAAAGTCGCCTAGCGCGCTGTCAGGAGCGGGCACGTGCCGCAGTCGAGCGCAAGGCGGCAGGGACGCCGCACGACTCGTGACTCGTTGTGAGCAGTGCGGCGTTCCGCAGGCGTGGAGCCGCGGCACAGCGCTAGCCGCCGGAGCCACCGCGGAGTCCGACCGCACTAGCGGTGGCGCGACGGCGTGGCGCCGGTGCTGAGCCACGGGACGCGCCCTGCGGCTGGAGCCACAGGGCTGCCAGCCACACGAGGCGCGGGCTGAGCCGGCACGGCCGCAAGGCTGCCAGCCACACGAGGCGCGAGGGCTAGCTGCACTGCCACTGCACAGCCACCTTACCCCTGAACTCTAGCCACGCTCCCGGCCGCGAACAGGCACCGCGGCCGCAGGCTTCCGACGCCGAAGCGGCCCGACCCGCGACGGACCTCGACCCGACCCGCCGACCGTCCTCGGCCCGACCCGCTGACCGACCTCGCCCGACCCGACCTCACCACCGACCCGGCCCGACCTCACCACCGACCCGACCCGCACGCCGCGCCCACCGCAACCCGACGCCCGACCCGCGCCCGCCGCACCACCCGCCTCCGCCGATTCCGCTCACGCCGCCGTCCGCCCTGGCGCCCACCCACCGCCGACCCACTGCTGACCCACCAGCAGTCCTTATCCGATCACGCTACCGGTGTGACTGCTCATCGCCCTGCCCCTCCGCGTCGCACCAGCCAATCCTGCACGCCTTAGTCGCTGACCCGGGCCGTTCCGGCCCCACGTACCCCACGGTCTGGACCGGTCATCGCCAGTCTTGGCGTCGCCAAGGCCACGCGGCGCACGCTCTATTTTCGAGTGCATACGAGGTCTCAGACCGGCTGAGCCGCCAGCTCGAACTACGTCCGTCGGCCTTATTTCGCCAAAACTCTACAGCGCGCCAGCGTACGGCATACGAAGCGCGCGTCTAGCTCGAGGGTTGCTAACCAGTAAGAACTCATCTATTGTTTCATGACAGTGCAGCCTAGGCCCACGAGAACGCGTCCTCAAAGTAGTCCACGCGCTCGCTAGTCTTGCTGATGTTGCGCACGCACGCCTGGCGGCAGTCGTCGGCCAGAGAGCCGGGACCGCAGCAGAAAACGGCCACGGAGCCAGCCGCGTTGGCAACGATGTCGTCGATGGTCGCGCCGATCAGCGGTCTCTCGTTGTAGCGCACGTTGAGCGCCGACGAGATGGACATGTCCGAGATCGAGCCCGACTCGGACGACGGCGTCGACTTCTCGTTGACGTCCTCGCCCGACGTAATGGACGTGCCCTTGGGCGACAGCAGGTCCGAGATCTTCTTCTCACGGAACGTGTCCGAGTTGCCAGTCACGAAGATGGTGACCTCGATGGCCGAGTCGGCCGCAATGTCGGCCAGCTGCTGGGCGACCCAGCTGAACGAAATGTCCTCGCGGATGACCCAGTACAGCACAACGTGCTGGTCCTTGTTCTTGCCCTTCAGGTCCAGCGCGTACGACATGACCGCGGTGATGCCAATGCCACCGGCGACCAGGAACACGGTGTTGTAACGGTCCAGGTGGAACGAGTCGCCGTACGGGCCCTCGATCCAGACCCGGGCCGTGGTCTTGCCGGTCTTGGTCAGGTGCTTGTGCACCTTCTTGGTCAGGCCGTCGTTGGCCTTGGCCACGAAGTGGTACTTGCCGTCGCGCGACTCGACGATCGAGAACGGGTGCGACTCCCAGAAGTTGTGGCGCAGGACGTAGATGAACGCGTACTGGCCCGGCTTGGGCTGGAAGTGCACCGACGGCTTGACCAGGATCTGGGTGGCGTTGCCGTACACGGCGACCTCCGCCTGGGCGGTGACGCCGCCGTACAGCACACGGCAGATACGCACCAACCGGTCCAGGCCCCAGATGCCGACAGCAGCGAAGAAGTACTGCTGGTAGCCGTACGTGATGGCGTGGATGCGGAACGACACAATGAAGGCCAGCGCCAGCAGGATGTGCACCACCAGGAAGATCTCGTACCAGTAGTGGCGGATCAGGTAGCAGGCCTGCACCATGATCACGCCACAGAGGATGAGCGCAATCACACCCAGGCGGTTGTGGTGGTCGGTGAAGAACTCCTCGTACAGCTCGGCGGCGGTGTCGACAGCGCTGTAGTAGATGTGGAACGTGGAGCCGTGGACGAGCGCGTTCAGGAACATCACGCGGCCGACCCAGCGGTGGAACAGGTTCATGGTGTCGTACGACCAACCGGTCATGAAGATGACGACGCTGTTGCGGCCAGCAAACAGGTACAGCGCCGGCAGGAGCGTGGCGGCCATGATGGCGCCGCGGTCACCACGGTAGCGCGACAGCTGGATGGCCTCGGTCTTGAACATGTAGTTGTTCGGGTAGATGTCCATGTCGACAAACAGGAAGATCAGGTCCATGATCACGAAGAAGAAGCAGACCAGCGTCTGCCAGCGCAGAGGCATGACAAACACAGGCATGCCGAAGATCTTGATGGGGTCGATGTGCTTGCGCTTGAACGTCGCGGGCATGATCAGCACCTGGTTGAGCTTGGACATGAACGAGCCCGGCTTGACGAGGCGCTTGCTCGACACACGCAGGTAGAGGTTGCGCAGGGTCGCGATGAGCACAAGCGAGGCCCAGAAGCCCGACAGCGAGCCGCCATAGATCTCGGACTTGACGTTGTTGCGGCGACGCGACGCGCGCGCCTTGTACGCCGCCTTGAAGGTCTTGTCCGAGATCCACACCGGCGTGGACTGCTTCTCGGTGACGTCGATGTCGGTCTGGTTGACGGCGTTGGCAACGCCGTACTCATACTCGGTCTCGAGCTCAGGGAACTCGTGCTTGACCCAGTCGATGGTCGAGCAGCCCGTGTTCTTCACCGTCGACCACGCCCACTCGTTGTCGTCCGGGCAGTCAGCCACGCACAGCGCCCAGGTCGCCAGGTAGTTGTCGTCCAGACAGCACTTCTTCTTGGTACACGTCGTGAACGTCAGCTTCTTGATCCACTGGTTGCAGCCGGTGTAGCATGCCGGCGGCTGGTGGCTAGCGAGCACATAGTCGCACAGCCCGGCCAGGACGGCCAGGGTCGCGAGCACGTTGCGGTACAGCATTTTGTCTTTCTTGCAGAGCTCTTGCGGGACTTCTGGGCACGACCGTCGCTTTATAGCTGCCGCCGGTGCGGATGAGCTGCGGATATCTGAAGGCAAACTCTAGATCGAATAGATTATACACCACGCCAGCCTACTCTAGCGGCCTTCTGGATCCGTCTTGGTGCCAGCCTACTGCGCTGTCGATGCTACACCAGAACTCAGCGAAGCCACTGGCCGCTGCTGCATTTCGCCGCCTGTGTCGGACCCAGCCGATGCCCGCCCAGCCGGTCGGTTGCGCCCACGGGTCGCCCCGCGGCCGGCGCGGGCCGGCACACCGGCGCCCGCGCCGCGCGTTATCAGATCGGCCGTCGGCTGAGCCTGCCCGGAGCGCTGCTCTGGACCACGGCCGCGCGCGTGCGAACCTTCCCAGCTTGACGTGAAATGAAGAGTCGGACGTACCCACGGCCGCATGCATGCGGCTAGCGAGACCTAGCACTCAGGCTAGCGCCGGCATTAGTTCTCCGCTAACGCAAATCCCACTGCTAGCGCGGCTTTTTCTCTTGGCGCGCCCGGCGACTGATCTTTCGGCGATAGATTTGATTTGATCGATTCGATATGATAGGGTGATGGGCGTTCAAGGGTAAGCCACGCGAGCCGCTTTGGGATTACCCTACAAGACCAGTCTAGAACGACGCTCGCGCAGCCCCAATGCGCTCGCGGCCGCCGGCCGGCCACGTACTGTTGTGCGGCGGCGCAACCGTGCGGCTCGCCTACAAGACCAGCGCACGGCCGCTAACTAGTTTGGACCGCTACCCACCTGCCCCAACCGTGATGGCGGGAGGGCAGCCGCCGCTGTGGGCGCGGATCCGCAGTCCTGGGATTCACACCTGCGTCCGCCCTGCTGGCACCTCCCGGGACCTTCCCACAGCGGTGGGTACCCGTCAAGCCCAAACGCGCGCCAGGCGACTACTGCGCCGTTGACAGTCTGGACCTGGCAGCTGCGATACCCGCGGGCGAGAAAAATTTTCATCGAACGCGCGCCAAGATTATCAGATTAGATTATTCGCAACACGTGCTAGGCCTATTCTGGATGGTGCGTATTTACGGTTGGCGCTAATGCTAGTGCGCAGCCGCGACGGTTTGGGCGACCCGCGTGTTTTCGTGCGCCAGCACGCCCGACAGCGCTGGCTCCGTCGGAGCCGATTCCGACTGACGCGGATAGAGAGCGCGCTGACAAGCGCGACAGCTCCTGACAGCGGTAGCAATGGTTGGATGCGGGGCTTGTGATGCACGCTTCTGTCGGCGCTGCGCGCGCACTGCGCCGACAGCGACGTACGGCGCCGTGCTTTTGCCGCACCCAGTGCGGCTCATGGCGTCCCCGGAGCCGGCCGGGCGGTCCGCCCGCCTGGAGCCCGCCTGGAGCCCGCCTCGCTGCCCGCTGCTGCGCCGAGGACGTCCGGCTACGCGGCACCTGCGTGCCGGCTCGGCGAGTAATCGCTCCGCCTCTGCCAAGATGTGCGCCACGGACCGCAGTGAGAGCAACTGCTCGCCCGCGGTCTAGACGCCGATGGCGCGCTGGGGTGGACGCCGACTCAGCCCGTGCTGCTGCCAGAGACCGAGGCACCTGCTGTTCGGCCTGTGTTTCCGAGGCCGCCCGGCGGTGTCCGGCGCTACTTTGGTGTCCGCGCGTAATCCGCCTCGCGCTGTACGATGGCGCTGCGGCTTGGTCGGCGGGGCCGGGGGCGAGGGCTGGCCTGGCGCCGCGCCAGCTTGGCCTCCGGCAGCGCCAGGTTGCTCGCGGCCCAGCCGGAGCTCTGTATGCGAAAGGCTGGGGTCTCAGGCCGAGCGATCAGCCTGTCGGATCGCCACTATGGGCGCTTACGTGAGTGCCAAGGCGCGGAACGCTCGCGTCGAGACAAGCGCAGTACTGGAGGTAGCACCCCGACCGGTCGAGAACATCGCCCCGGTTCTTCGCCCGTGTCGGCTTGACCGACAGGGGCCTGACGACGGCAACCCGCGGACACGACCAAAACCTGGGCGGCGGGTCGGACCAGCAGACGGCAGGGCGTCGCGGGTCGCACCCAGCCTTCGGCGGCATTCTCGCCGGCCCTCGGCAGCATTCTTTTCCGAGCGCACTTTGTGCCCACTCGGAAACCTGTGCCAAGCCTTCCTGCTGGCCAAGCGGATACACAAGCTCATGGCGGCCCGATCACCTTGCTGACGTGCCGCCTGAGCCGTCGTGCCTTTATATATGGCCGCACGCGTGCCGCGACCGCGAGACACGACCCCGACGAGCGACGGCCGGTTGAACGTGCTCAGGCACCGCACGAGCGTTCAAAATGGGCTGTGACGACCGCAGCGCGGCGAGCCCCGCCTACCCGATCTGGCCGAGCTAACTTGTTTCCTTCCGCCGCCGGTACACGCCTCCTACAGCCCGATGCACCGCTCGCCGCTGCCATGTGCCGACCGCACGCAGACCGCCACCGTGGCCGTGGCGACCGCCAGGTCCCGATTGCGCCTGCCAAGCTTCAGGACGGACTCACGCAGCTGCGGAGTATCCTCATGGGCGGCTGGCTGGCCCACCAGTGCCGACTTAGCCGGAGCAGGCCGGCACAAGCAGCACGCCGCAGTGGCCCCTGAGCCCTTTGGGCGACGCGCGTGCGCCACAGTTAATTGTATCCCGGCGAGGCCTAGCGCGCACCGGATGTGGCGCCAATCAGGTGACTCAATGCAGGGCCGTCGCTAGTTTGCCGCCATGGCTGCAGTCAGTCAGCCGTGCCACATAGCCGGAACGGATCACCGCGCACGGGCGCGTGCACCGCCCGCACCGCACCGCCCGCACCGCCCGCGCCGCCCGTCCCCAGCCACGCTCGCCGCGTCTGCACCGCCCGCACCGCCCCGCGCCCCGCGCCGCGCCTCGCTACTACCCAACGGCGGGCACAGGCCATACCCATGCTCGCGGCCCCTGACCCGCGCCAGGCACAGGCCGTCCGTGGGCCTTCGGCAGTCCCGCGCCCCCACCGCGCCGCGCAGCACCGCGCTTGTCCGCAGCCACCATTCGCCGTCGACCCACTCCGCGCCATTGCTAGGGGTCGCCCACCGCTAAGGCGGTCTAGACCTGGCGCACGCACGCACTACGCCAATGCAGCGCACCAAAGCACCACGCAAAAATTGCGCGCGTTTCTTCTAACACCTATTAGGATATGTCTATTACATCACGACATGACAAACAAAAATTCACAGAATCATAGCCACTAAGCCCAAGAGAACGCGTCCTCGAAGTAGTCCACGCGGTGGGGAGTCTTGCTGATGTTGCGCACGCAGGCCGCACGGCAGTCGTCCGCCAGGCGGCCGGGGCCGCAGCAGAAAACGGCAACGGATCCGTTCGAGTTCTGGCAGAGGTCGTCGATCGTTGCGCCGACGTTGGGCTTCTCGTTGTAGCGCACGTTGAGCGCCGACGAGATGGACATGTCCGAGATCGAGCCCGACTCGGACGACGGGACGGACTTCTCGTTGATGTCCTCGCCCGACGTGATGGACGTGCCCTTGGACTGCTGCGGCAGCAGGTCCGAGATCTTCTTCTCGCGGAACGAGTCCGAGTTGGAGTTGCCGGTGACGAAGATGGTGACCTCGATGGCGGACTCGGCCGCGATGTCGGCCAGCTGCTGGGCGACCCAGTTGAACGAGACGTCCTCGCGGATGACCCAGTGCAGCACGATGTGCTGGTCCTTGTTCTTGCCCTTGAGGTCGAGCGCGTAGGCCATCACGGCGGTGATGCCGATGCCGCCGGCCACGAGGAAGACGGTGTTGAAGCGGTCCATGTGGACCGACTCGCCGTAGGGTCCCTCGATCCAGACCCGGGCCGTGGTCTTGCCGGTGGCGTCCAGGTGCTTGTGCATCTTGCGGGTCAGGCCGTCGTAGGCCTTGACGACGAAGTGGTACTTGCCGTCGCGCGACTCGACGATCGAGAACGGGTGCGACTCCCAGAAGTTGTGGCGCAGGACGTAGATGAACGCGTACTGGCCCGGCTTGGGCTTGAAGTGTACCGACGGCTTGACGATGATCTGGGTGGCGTCACCGAAGACAGCGACCTCGGCGTTGGCCATGATGCCGCCGTACAGGACGCGGACGATGCGGAAGACGCGGTCAAACGCCCAGACGGCGATCGCGGCCCAGAAGAACTGCTGGTAGCCGTGGCCGCCGACGTGGTAGTGGTACAGCACAATGAACGGGATCGCCATCAGGATGTGCAGGACCAGGAAGATCTCGTACCAGTGGTGGCGGAAGACGTACGCGGCCTGGATCATCATCAGGGCGCCGAGGAGCGCGGCCTGCGGTCAGCGGGCCCGGGGCGCCATACATACCACGATACCATAACGGTTGCGGGCGTTGCCGAACAGGGTCTTGTCCGCGCCGGCGTTGCCCGAGCTCTGGACGTACCTGATGCGGTACGCGGCGCCGTGGACGATTGCGTTCAGGAACATCACCCGGCTGATCCAGCGGTGGAACAGGTTGAGGGTGTCGAACGGCCAGCCGGTGATCCACAGGACGAACGCGTTGCGGCCGGCAAACAGGTACAGCACCGGCAGGAGCATGCCCGCGATGATACCCGTGCGCTTGGCCAGAGCACGCTCCCACTGGTCGCCGGAGGCGATGCCGGCAAACATGCACGCCAGGTCGCCGGCGACGAAGATGGCGACGACGATGGTCTGCCAGCGCAGGGGCATGACGAACACCGGGACGCCGAAGATGCGGATGGGGTCGATGTGCTGCTTCTTGAACGTCGTCGGCATGATCAGCCACTGGTTGATCTTGGACACGACCGCGCTGGGCTTGACCATGTGCTTGCGGGTCACGCGGAGGTACAGGTTGCGCGAGGCCGCGATGAGGACGAGCAGGGCCCAGTACGCGCACAGACCGCCGCCATAGAACTCGTTCGCGTCGGTGCCGCCGCCGCCGTGGCCGCCGCCGCCGTGGCCGCCGCCGTTGCCGTGGCCATTGGTCGAGGACGCGGCCGACGACGTCGCCGACGCAGCCGACGATGTCGCCGAGCCGCCGTGGCCGCTGCGGCCGCTCGAGCTCGACGTGGCCGTGGCCATGGCCGAGCTCGAGGCGACGGCGGACGACGCACTCGACGAGTCGCCGTGGTCGTGGGCTCTCTCGAGCAGCTGCGCGGCGGCAGCGAGCTCTGTGGCCGCGGTCAGGACGACCAGGCCAGCTATAAGGTTGCGATACAGCATTGTGTGAGACGCACTTCTATGGCGGCCACTCAGGCGGCGGCCGATGTCTTATAGGACGCCCGGCCGCACGCCGCGCACGTCCGCGAGGATCCAGATCGCGAAGAAAGCCTCCCCACGGTGTACTAGGGCCGCCGCTTGCTTGTTCGGTCCTGGCGCTTGTGCCAGCCTGCGAGGGTGCTATACCCGCCAGGTAATCAAGCTACCGGTGGTTGCTGCGTTCGCTGGTCGCAGGTGCCTGGCCCACCGCCGACCGCAGCGCGCTTGCCGGTTGATACCGGCCCGCGGATCGCAGCTGGGGCTTGCAGGCCTGTTCTGCACGCAGCCACTTGACTGCTGCTGTCCCACATCTGTTCCGACGCCTTTGGCTGGCCCTCGACTGGCCACGGGCCCGCCCGGCCGCCGATCTACGGCCGACCGAGACTCAGACGGACCCGCGCCCGTATGCACACATCTCTCGATTCGCTAGCTGCGCTTGAGCATCTTCGCTAGTGCCTGCTAGCGCACGCATGCGCAGCTCTGCATACGCTGGGTCGCTAAACTACACAGAAATGTTATTTTGGCAAGAGATTTTGATTTGATCGATTTGATATGATAGGGCGATGGTCTGGCCGGTGCAGGCACGCGAGCCGCATCTGGCAAACGGCCCGCGCGAGTCTAGAACAATAACCTCTTTGCCCTACGTTGCATTGTCTGCAGCCATCGACAGCCACGTAACGACGCCTCGCCGGTCAAGCGGTGCGGCTCCGAGGTGACCACGCCCGCTGTCCGCTAGACAGCTGCATGCGGCCGCTGTCTCCTGCCGGCTGAGCGCGGGACGGCACACCCAGCCTGGTGGTCCTGACGGCCCGGGCCATTGGAGCCGCCAAGGGTCCAGCGCGGTCTGCCAAGTCTCGGGAGCACCCGACTCCGGACCCGGGGCCGTGGGTGTGTACATAGATTATCAGATTAGATTACTTGATCAAGGGCGAACCGTTTGCGGGAAGCTTAAACTTTAGGTTCGCGCTAGTGTACGTTACGCGTCTAAGACCATTTTCAGGTGCTATCCAACGCCGCGGCTGCGGTCGTGCGAGCCGACGCCGCCGACGGCCGAGTCGCGACCGCCACAGCCGTGGACGTCTACCCGGGACAAAGTCGGCCACGGCCGCCGACACATCGCCGACGGCAAAAGCCGTACGACTAGACGCCATGCACCCCCCTGGCCTTGGCATTTCCGTCAAACCCAGACCGTGCCGCCGCGGCCAAGGACGACGGTCTTGGCTGCCGCAGCCTGTTGCCCCCCCCCGCTCCGCGCCTGGCCCGTTCTAATGCGCCCCGCCGGCGTACCGAGGACGCCCGAATATTGGCATCCCAGCCCAGACCACTTGAGCGGGTGCTGGCCGCACGGCGACGCTGTGCCAGGCGGTAGCGTTGCGCTACGTGCGGGCTCGCCCCGCGCTTGAACAGAGCTTGGCCGTGCTGCACTTTGGGCGGCTGGGCGCCGTGGCCGGCGGTTGTCGGTGCCAGCCGCCTTTGGCCGCCGCAGACGGCTTCGGCGTCCGCCGTCAGCTCTGGTAGCCCTGCAGGACGGCTGGCATGCAGCTCGGAGATGCTCCGGCTCGCGTCTGACGGCTGGGCCCGCGTCACGCCGCCACGGCCACTACCGCCCGAGCTGGCCACACGGAACAAACCGTTCCCGAGACCGGGCTCGCCACACGGCGCCGGCCGGCTGCACCGTAGCGTGTTTGTGACGGCTGCGATCGGCGCCCGCGCCGGCTGCCCACGGCGCGGCCACGGCCACGGCGCACCGCGGCCGCGCACGTCGGCACTACGCCACCCTCGGAAAGCCAGGGCCAGTGCCCGGCCAGGCCCGTACGGCCGCCCTACCGGCTCGTACACCCGACCTGTCCACGTCAGCCTTCCGCACCATCCGCGGCACCGTCCTGCCGTGCCGGTCAGTGCCGCATTGGCCTGCGCGCCAGCTGGGCCAGACTCGCGCGCCCAGGAGCCGCGGCTGTCCCTGGCGCTGTCCAATCCCACGCAACTGATCCCGCACTAGACGGCTAAGCTTACTCTTAGCATTTAGGGTAGCGCTCGGCCTGGCTAGACGTCCGCTGGCGCTATCCTGCCGATCACTCCCCGGGGATCAGGCGATGCAGCAGCCCAGACCGGTCCGCGAACGGCTGCAGCGGACGGCGTCGAGATGGTTCCACACACCGGTTGACAGGTTTCGCGACAGTTGCCGCCGGTTCCAGCGCGCTTGGCACAGCCCGCTGGTCGGCCGGCGCTTGTCTTGCGGGACCTTGTCGCTGGCAAATCCTTGGCCCCTTTGTTGGTCCGATGGTGTCGCTGGCGCGTACACTATTTGTTGTCTCGATCATCTGATACGTACGCACTGGATTGGGGGCGGCGCGCCGCGCTGTGGCGTGTGCCTGCGCCACCCAACCGTGCCACGTCCAGACCGGCGGCGCTGGCGCGCTTGCCGGGATGGACACGCACTAGTACGCGCTAATGCATACTAATGCGCCATGTGGTACACCCCAGCCTGTCGGTTACTTCAGAGTTCGTGGAGCGCCGATAACGGGTGGTGCTCCGCACGGAAATGCCCACCATGCCGGCAGATGCAGCCGCGCGGGTCACGCGAGCGCCGCAGCGACGGGCCGCTTCCACTCGTCGCCGCGGCTGGGCGCGGCCGTCTACGTACGCCGCGAGTGGCCCGGCGGTAGCCGGCAAGGACTATCTGCAGGCGCCGGCGCGCAGCCGCGCCCACCGTGATGGTCATCCGCAATGGACAGTCTTGGCGGCGGCAAGCGTCCGCAGCCGCCATGCGTCGTCCTAGGGGCCAATGCAGGTCGGGAGGCGCGCCGTGTGACCCAGCAGCCGCCGTGCATGTGTTTCGTATGCGTCATTCGCTTATCTAGGGACCGCGACTTCCGCATGGAGCATTGTGCCTGCTGGTATCACTCCACGCCGTGCGGAGCTAGCGCAGATCCAGCCGTTCGGGTAGGTTTTACCCTCCTGCAGGCTGGCGGCGCTCTCCGAGGTCAGCGCCAGCCGCAACGACCGAACAGTGGGCTGCCCAGCCGGCCGGCCCAGGCCGGACGACCGGCCGTGTCCGATTTGGCGCCGCAGCGGCAGCACCCTTGGATACGAGGCCGCACAGCCTCTGCCAAGACGCTAGAATATTGCCATCGCGTTGGGCGGGGACGAGACTGCGCCAACGGCGTTGAAGGGCATACTCGTGAAAAAAAACGAGTACCGGTTATGGCGGGCGCACTCGGCGGCCAGCGCCTCGAGATCAAAGAGTTCGCCGATGGGCACGCTGGTGTCAGCAAGCCCGCGGAAATACTCACCCCCATCCCGCGAGCGCGATCTGGTGGACCGAGTAGGTCGGGTTCGGGTTCGGATACAGCTCCCACGACACGCTGTCGCCGGCGATGGCCGTGAAATGGTTGTCCCAGAGCCACCGCATGAGCTCCTCGGACTGCTCGACGCCGGCGTGCGACGGCGGAAAGTTGGCCTTGTACTCGCGGCGCCACTCGACCGGCCGCGAGTTCCACTCAGGCACGAGGCCGATGCGGACGAGCAGGATGTCGCCGGGCTCGAACGCGACCCCGAACCGCGCGGCGACCGCGAGCAGGTCCGCCAGCGGGATCGCGTGTTTCTCGAACGCCGAGTACGAGATGCCCTGCTCGGCCGCCCACGTCGCGTAGTCGAGCAGCACACCGCGGCCGGCGATGCCCTTCTTGGCCCAGTTGTGCAGCCCCAGCCGCGCGTTGGACCGGTCGAGGATCTCGTGCGCGGACGTGCCGCCATACCAGACGGCGGCCGAGTCCGGATCGGTCACGTTGCTGAGCTCGGCCCGGATCGCCGTCGGATCGACCTGCTGGGCGTGGTGCCGGAACCCGTCCCATTGAGACGACTGCTGGGGGTTCATGTGGTACTCGTCGTCGAACGCAAACGGGTAGCTGGTCGTCAGCGCTGGCCGGGCCCGGGCGCGCGCCGGACGCGTACTTGACCCATTTGATGTCCATTTTGAAGTCGCATCGCCCAAACGACGGATGGTCCAGCATGTGGAACTCCCACCCCAGCCCGACGCGCTCGCCGCTGCGGATCTCCTTGGCCGCCGCGCGCGCCACCAGCTCCGGCGTGAGCATGTTGAGCATGCCGAGGGCCTCCTCGTACGAGCCGGCCGGGCCCCACACCCAGAACCGGCGGAAGTTGGGGAGGTCGTCATAAGCCGGGAACTCGCTGAACGACCTGGGCGGCTTGAACACCTGGCCGGCGGTCGCCGGCGTCGCGTCTGGTCTGGCGGTCGAGGACGTCATGTTGCAATTGGGTGCCGTGCGAGCGTCGGTGGAGATTATAAGGCGCGCTCGGATATGCGTGGAGGTGCACGGCTGTGAGTTGGGACCTGTTCGGAAAACCAGAGCCTATTCACAGATTTCCCCGCAACGTTTTTCCGCCTCGGGCCGGGGTCACACCGCCACAATGTGTACCGTGGCACGCGACTGCACTCGTCTGCTAGTGGTTGTCACTGCAAGCCACCGTTGCGGTACCGCTGAGACAGCCAAACGCGGGTATCACCGGACTTTGACACCAGAAGCCAGACGCGCACGCTGCCAGGTCGCCGCACCGGTGCGTGTGGCGGCGGTTCGGCCGGTGCCGGCTGGGCGAAGTCGTGCCTCAGAGGGCGTGCCAGCAGACTTGCTGGCTGAGCTGCCGACCGAGCTGCCGGCTGGCGCGGACAACTGCGCTTAGGCACAACGGCCCGTTTCGGCAGTCTGGACGCCGACCCGAGACGTAGACCACCAGCGACGCGTCCGAGCGCGTGGTACGCGACCATACGCGCCAAGCCGATTCGTCTGTGCGATGGTCAAGGGGCTACTGAACTGACTACACGCTGTGCTAGGGCCCAACCAGCAACGCCAGCGACAGAACCCAGCAACCGGGTCCAACGGCGAGCATACGTCGATACACCATGCGTGCTGCGCCACAAGCGGCTGAGCGCAAGGCTTGTACTACCCCCACGCTTCTAGCGCGGCGACTCGTGTAATAGCTAGCAGCCACGTCGGACACCAGACTGCCTCTGGAACATCGAGCTGCGTCCTGAAAGTCGAGCCGGGCGATGCTTGACGCAGGTCCGCCGGCCGTCCGTAGGGATGCCCGCTCTATGCGCCGACCGCCCTCGGTCCACCCATCGCCTCCATGTCGGGCCGACGAGCATGCGCGGGCACGGGCGGCACACAGCGAGTACGCGACAGGTGCGCTACGAGAGCGCCAGAGCCTGCGGCGGTCTTTGGCGACTCTGGGGTGAGCGTGCAGCGAGCTGGCCGCACACCAAGCCCGCGAAAGCAGGCAAGCACGGCACACGAGACCCCGTACTACCGGAGGTAGTCCCAAGGCGGTCTCTGCACGTCCGCAGTACCTCCCTTGGCAGCGTGTCTCAGTCCACGCACACCAGCGCAGCGGCAGGCGACATTTGGCGAACCGGGCACGGCTGACATGACGTGTGCACGGATCCGCCGCTACAGCGGCCAAGCAATGGCTGTTCGACAGCGTACCCGAACTGGTCGGGCGTCGAACGATCCAAATACGGAGCAGGCGGCGTGCGTGCCGTCGACGGGCCGCGCCGATGCGCGCATTGTGCCCCGTTGTAGTGCGCGCACGGGCCCTGAGCCGCACGGAACGGAGACGCGGCGGCACGGCCGGGTAGCAGACCCTGCGCGCCGCAGCGCCGCACGCCGGCCGGGTAGCGCCGGCGCTGGCGTCGAGCCGCACGGTGCGCGGCGCGGCCGCTGCCGCCGTTGCGCCGCACGCCGTTGCGCCGCACGCCGCTGCCCCGCCACCGCCGCCACACTCCACGTGCGTTGGCCGGCCGCACCAGCCCACGTGTGAGGCCTGCGCACGGCCTGCGCGATCGCCAGGGGTCTGCGCCAGCAGCATAGCCTCTCGGCGTTCGCCGGCACCCGCCGCACGTGTCTAGCGTGTTGTTCATCCTGCATGTTCCTATGTACAGCCATCTTATCCAACCGCGTTATCCCGGTCCAATGCGCGGCATGTCGTGGTGCTCGCTGAGCGACGACAGGTGTTTGTTGTACTCCTCGATGCGCTCGCGGTGCGACTTGGCCGCTCGGTGTTCCAGATTCTTCTCCATCTGTCGTCAGCGCGCCCGCGCGCATACGTACCCTCTTGCGCTGGATCTCGTCGTGGCGGCGCTGGGCCGGCGTCCGCGTGTCGACCACGGGCGTGCTGCGCGCCGGCGCGGCGGCACCCACGTCGTCCGCGGCGCCAGCGGCGTCGTCCGAGCCGGCCGCGCGATCGGCCGTGACCGCGTCCGCAACAGCGTCCGCGGCGGCCTGCGCAGCGGCCCGCGCGTCCTTGTCGCGGCGCTTCTTGCGCGGCTTGCTCACGCCGCCCTTGAGCTTGAGCCCGCCCTTGGCGGCGGCCCTGTAGTCGTCGGCCATCTTCGTCGTCGAGGGGGCTGGTCGCAGCGTTTTCTGCGCGACAGCCCTAACCCAAATCTCCGCCCGGCCGTTCGCATCTCCCAATCTACACCCTAGCCCTACTTCGCCAGTGCCAACCGCCGTCGTGTCGGCGTGATGATCATAAAGTCCGCCCGCACCAGCTCCGGAGACATCGGCGATTGCGTCCGCACACACGCTACAGCACCCAAATTGGGTCTCGGCCAGCCAGCAGCCCCCGCAGCATCCGTCTCGCGGCCCCGCAGCCGCAGCAGCAGCGCGCCCCGAGCGCGAGAGCCAACGGCCCCGCGGTCGAGCTCGCAATTCCGTGGCACCGGCCCACCCGCTGCACGTCTCCCCGGCCCGACCGCGTCGCGCACGCGCGCCGCGTCTGCGCGCCACACATCCGCCGCGCCGCGCCGCGCCGCGCCGCTGACGCACGATGAAGGTACGTATGAGTCATAGCGCGCTGACAGCAGTTCGTCGAGGTCCAGGACCTCGAGGTCATCAACTCGGCGCTCGACTTTGACACGCCCGACTGCCATGTGATTGGCGGATGCGACCTGTACACAACCAAGGTAGGACGCGCGCGGGGCGCGCTGACGCCAGGCCGCGGGCACCGACAAGAAGCTCTACAAGAGCATAAACAAGCACCTCCACAGCATGCACCAGGACAACGTGCTGCTGTCGAGCTCGCTGTCGCCGCCGTCGTTCTCGCCGCCGAGCGAGTTCGCCAGCTTCGGCAAGTCGTACGACGAGTCGACCATCGACGGCGCGATGGTGTCGTCGTCCATCGGCGCGTCGCCGTTTGGGCCGCTCGACCAGGTCTCGTCGCGCAAGACGTTTGCGTACCTGATAGCCGTGCTGAACGCGAGCCACCCGGACCACGACTTCTCGTCGCTGCGGCCGATCGACTTCAAGCGCGAGCGCAACTCGACCCAGGTCATCAACGCGTTCAACAACACGCTGTTCGGCGTGGGCATGCCCGTGCCGCCGCGCCTGTGGGAGGTGCTGGACAGCCACATCGACCTGCGCGACTGCGTGCTGTATAGCCACACGCCGTCGCCGTCGTTCCTGGCGGACGAGCCGGGGACGATCTGGTCGATGATGTGGTTCTTCTTCAACAAGAAGCGGAAGCGCGTGGCGTACCTGTTCCTGAAAGGCCGGCGGCACGCGCACCACCGCGGGAGCATGTCGATGGACGGGCGCGCGAAGGACGCTGCGCTGGCGCTCGGCGAGGGCGAGGGCGAGGGCGACGAGATGGACTACGGGTCGGACGACGAGATTGTCGGCGACCTTGAGCTGGACGACTAGCGCACACAGGCTCTGCCGCGCGCACGGAATGTTCGTAGTTGAGCAGATAAGCAAGCATAACTATATAAGGCGGAGGCGCCGCACGGGGCGCGGCGGGCGACCCGGCGCGGGGCGACTCGGCGCGGGGCGACGCGCTCGACCCGGCGCGGAACGACCCGGCACAGGGCCGCACTCGACCCGCGCCCGACCCGACCCGCGCCCGACCCGACCCGCGCCCGACCCGGCGACCCGCCCGTGCGCCGCGCTCCGTGCGGCGCAGCCCTCTCCGCGCCGCACCCCGTGCGGCGCTAAGCCGAGCTTGTCTCCGTCGCCCGCGGCCGCCGCCGCCGGCCCGTCCGCGGCGGCAGAATGTACTTCATGAAGCTCCGCTGCAGCGACTTCTTCACAATCAGCTTCTGCGAGTCCACAAACGACGTGACCGTCACGCGGATCGCCCGGTCAATGTCCGTCGACACGACGTACTCGGACAGGCGCATCTTGGCGAACGCCTCCGACAGCCGTAGAATCGACTCCAGGTGGCGCACGGTGATCGGGAAGCTGCCGGTGGCCATGCTCTCGCGGCGCATGTCCGCGTACAGCCGCGAGACCTTGTCCTCGTCGACCTGCAGCAGCTTCGGGCGGACCTTTTCGCGCGCGTAGTGGATGTACTTGATCAGCATCTCCTGGTCGATCTGGTCGATCGGCGGCGCGGACGCGTCGGTGTCGTACGAGCTCGGGTCCAGCGAGCTGGCGTCGTACGAGTCGTCCGTGACCGTGCCCGAGCTGGCGCCGGCCGAGCCGGCCGCGCGCTTGGCCTCGGCCACGGTGACCGGGTGCGAGCGGCCGTGCGAGTTGACGACGAAGGTGGCCAGCCGCGCGTCGGCCTCGGCGTCCACCAGGTCGCGCACGACGCAGTGCACGTCGAACCGCGACAGAATGGGCTCGGTCAGGTCCACGTTCTGCGCAAACGGGATCGTCGAGTTGTACCGGCCGCCGTTCGGGTTGGCCGCGGCGATGATGGCGCAGCGCGCCTGCAGCGACGTGACGATGCCCGCCTTGGAGATCGAGATCGACTGCTGCTCCATGGCCTCGTGGATGGACGTGCGGTCCTGGTCGTTCATCTTGTCGAACTCGTCGATCAGGCACGTGCCCTTGTCGGCGAGCACGAGCGCGCCGCCCTCGAGCGTCCACTCGCTCGTGATGGGGTCGCGGCGCACGGACGCCGTCAGACCGACGGCGGACGCGCCCTGGCCGGTCGCAAACACCGCCCGGTGCGCCGTCTTCTCGGCGTACTTGAGGAACTGCGACTTGGCCGTGCCGGGGTCGCCCAGCAGCAGCACGTTGATGTCGCCGCGGATCGAGTGCTTGCCGTTGATGTCCTTGGGCACGCCGCCGAAGAGCGAGCACGCGAGGGCCGTCTTGATGTCTTCGTGGCCGTAGATCGACGGCGCCATCGACCGGATGATGCGCTCGACGATGTTGGGCTGCCGCGACAGCTTGCGGATCGCGACCTCGTCCTCCTCGGTCCAGGCGATGCCGTCGCCGCGGTCGTCGCGCCGGCGGACGAGGTTGGCCTCGATCACGGTCGAGAAGACCGGGAAGCCGTTGCGCGCGTTGAGCCCGCCGTCGTAGGCGTTCTTGTAGATGCCCGTGATGTCGACCTCCTCGCCCGGCTTGGCCGAGTCGATCAGGTCCCACAGCAGGATGACCTCGCGGTGCCGCGGCAGCCGGCCGGCCGGCACCGTCCCCGGCGACTCCTGCAGCGTGATCTTCTGGTAGTTGCGGTACACCGTCTTCTCGGTGTTGATCGTGAACGGCCCGCGGCTCTGGCAGTTGTGGCAGAACGAGATGCGCACCTCGGCCTGCGACTCCTGGAAGAACGGGCCGAGCACGGTGTTGCACTTGGAGCAGTTGAAGCGCACCTGCTTGAGCTGCGGGAACACGCCCGTGCGGCGGGTGACGACGCCGGTCACGCGCACGAGCGTGTTCAGGTGCGCCTCGCGCAGCTCGCGCAGCGTCAGCAGCACCGGCATGTCCGACACGCGCACGTGGATCTCGGGGTGGATCTGCGAGTAGTCCGGGTAGTGCAGCTCGGTGGCCTCGAGCGCGACCACGTCCAGGATCTTGAGCATCTCCGTCGGCGCGTACTGCAGGAATCGCGCCAGCACCGCCTTGGAGTCCAGCAGGTGCTGGTAGCTGATCTCAAGCGACTCGGAGTTGACCTCGCCGAGGATGCGGATGCGCGTGCCGTACACCGACCGGCCCTGCGCGTCGATGTACTCGAGCAGGAAGCTCTTGAACTCGCGCGCGATCGTGCGCCGCACCGACGGCTGCGCCACCCACTCGGCGATCGACGCCGCCTTGACGTCGTTGAGCGCGGCCAGCGACATCTCCTCCGTCAGCGCGTCCTCGTCCGCCAGCAGCGGCTCCTCGTCGTACGCGTTCCGCCGCCGCCGCGCCGTGGGGATGTCCATCTCCACGTCCTCGTCCAGGAACGCGTCGCCCTGGCCCTGCCGCTCGCGCGCGCGGTCCCGCCGCCCGAGCAGCTCGTCCACCCGCCGCCGCTCGCTGATGTCCATGGCCTCGTAGTCGTCGTCGTCGATGTCCCGCGCCCCGAGGTTGTACGAGTTGTCGCGGTCGAGGCCCTCGTAGTCCCTGCCGTCAGCGCGCCCCCGCGCCCACCTACCGCTCCAGCGTGTCCCCGAACAGGTTGATGCCGTCCTCCTCCTCCATCTGCTCGTCCAGGTCGTCGATGATGTCGTCCTCTGCCGCAAACTCATCGTTCTCGTCGTCCTCCTCGAACGGCAGCGGCGGCGGCGACGACGGCGGCAGCGACGACGGCGGCATCGACGACGGCAGCTCGTCCTCGCTGCCGTCCGTGGCCTGGCGTTTGCGCGACGTCGACATGGTTGCGTGTGGTGTCGCGCGTCCGACGCGTCCGGCAATTTATCTGGCGATAGCCGGGTAACTGCGCCGCCGCCCTGGTCGCGCCCGCGCACGTGGTCTACCAAACATTCTACCAAACATTCTACCAAACACGCCGGCACGCCGGCCTCTCTCTGACCACCCGCGCCCGCGCGCGCTGCGCCATGTCCGACTACAGCGGCCAAAACAGTCCAGAGTCCGTGACGGCGCTGGACGTGATCGCCAGCCAGGAGCAGCTGTGAGTACGTGCGTGGACGCGCTGACGGCAGCGAAAATGAGGCCCTGGAGGTCATGCCCTTTGACCCGACGCACTGCACCTACTTTGACGGCGAGCTGCGCCAGTCAGTGTTTGCGTGCCTGACGTGTGCGGCCAAGAGCGAGACCAGGGCGGGCGGGATCTGCTACTCGTGCTCGATCCAGTGCCACTCGGAGCACGACCTGGTAGAGCTGTTCAACAAGCGCGACTTTGTGTGCGACTGCGGCACGACGCGGCTGCGGAGCTTTGGGGGCTGCAACCTGCGCCGGAACTTTGACGAGCTGGCCGTGCCGTCGTCGTCGAACCGGTACTGCCACAATTTCGCGGGCCGGTTCTGCGCGTGCGACCGCGAGTACGACGTGGACGCTGAGCGGGGGACGATGTACCAGTGCCTGCTGGGGGACGTGTGCAACGAGGACTGGTACCACGCGGAGTGTATTATGGGGGTGGAGCTGCCGGGCGGCGAGGGGAAGGCGGAGACGGGGACGACGGGCGACAAGGGGTCGACCGGGGCCGAAGAGACGGAGGCGGCGGCGGGCACGAACGAGGCGGCAGGCGCTAACAAGGCGGCGGCGGCCAAAAACGAGGCGGCGGCGGCCAAAAACGAGCTGGCGGGAGCCAAAAACGAGCCGGCCGGCGCCAAAAGCGATCCTGCAGGCGCCAACAACGAGCCAGCCGAGCCGAAACACGAGCCCACGCACGCCGCGGCCGACGTGACCGTCGCCGGCGCGTCGCCGGCGCCCTCGGACGACTACACGCCGCCCGCGGGCTTCCCCGACGAGGACTCGTTCGAGGCCTTTATCTGCTGGAAGTGCGTCGACAAGCACAAGGCGCAGCTCGGGCGGTGGGCCGGGTGGGAGGGCGTCGCGCTCGACGCGGTCGTCCGCGGCGGCGGCGGCCGCGCGGCCAAGCGGCGGCTGTCTGACGCGGCCGGGCCCGCCGTCAAGCGCACGCGCACGGACGACGGCGCGCTGGCCACGATCGCCGAGGACTCGGCGTGCAAGGTCCCCACGGGCACGCCGCCCGCCCAGTCGTTCTCGCTCTTCCTCGTCGACGGTTGGCGCGAGCGGCTGTGCGGCTGTCCCGACTGCGCCGAGCTCTTCGGCCGCTTCCCGTACCTCCGCGACGAGGAGGACACGTACGAGCCGCCCCAGGACGAGGACCGTAAGTACGTCGCACGCCGCGCTGACCGCAGCCGCGTCACTGCTCGAGTCCGGCGCGCGCGCGCTCTCGGCGCTGCCGCACGCCCACGCCGTCGAGACGATCCACGGCTACAACCAGATCAAGGAGCGGCTGGCCACGTTCCTCCGGCCGTTCGCCGCGGACGGCACGGTCGTGACCGAGCGCGACGTCCGCCAGTTCTTCGACCAGGCCCGCGCCGACCGGCCGCTCGGACTCTAGCTACAGGACAAGTTGCTTGTATTTGCTGCCTACCACGTTTGAGCGAGGCCCCGAGTCCTAAATGCATTCATCTCGTCGACGGCGCAGGATGACCACCCACGCGGGTGCCGCGCGGCAGTGCTCCGCACCGGCCGCCGCCGCGTTCCGCAGTATCCAAAATATGCCATTGTCCGCTCATATCCGCCCAAATATGCTCTGCTTCTTCGACGGCGGCTCGTTCTCCTGGTCGTGGTGGAGCTGCCGCTTGAGCATCTCGGCCCGGTTCTTGTTCATGTCGGAGATGCGGATGTCGAGCTGGCCGCGGTCGCTGTTGTAGAGCTCGGGGTGCAGGAGCTGCAGCCGGAACGCGAGCTTCTGGCCGTTCTTGTCGCGGAACAGCGTGATCTCGTCGCCGTTCTGCAGCCGCGCCTGGCGGTTGTTGCCCATGCGCTCGCCGTTGACGAAGCAGTCGTTGGTCGAGACGTCGTAGAGGTAGACGTCGAACTTGTTTTCGCGCGGCAGGCTCGCGCTCAGGCCGACGTTGGACGACCGCGCCTCGGCCAGCCGCTTCTTGCGCGAGATGATGCAGTGCGTCTTGGACACGCGGCTGTCGCGGATGAGCATGTCCGAGTCCTCCGAGCGGCCGAACCACATCATGTCCTTCGTGCCCGTGAACGGCTTGAATGGGATGCTGTCCGAGAGCGGCACGAGCAGCATCCATGTGTCCGGCGGCAGCACGTACGGCAGCAGGTCGTCGATGTTGCGCACGCCCTGCGACGCGCACATGGACCGCCCGTAGTCGCGCTCGAGGTGGCTGCGCGCGGCGCCGACGATCGACGTCGGCGGCGGCGCCGACGACGGGTGCGACAGCGCGAGCTCGGCCGCCGCCGTCTGCAGCTCGTCGCTGTCGTGCTCCGACAGGTTGGCGCCCATGTCGTCGTCGTCGTCGTCGACCATGATCCGGCTGATGCCGTCCAGGCTGCTGACCGAGTCCGACTCCATGCCCGGCAGCGGCGCGCGCGGCGGCTGCATCGACGCGAGCTCGCCGCTGAACGCCAGCCGCTGCGTGGGCTCCATGCGCGTGAGCCACACGTGCTGGAGCGCCACCGTCGCCGACGGCCGCCGGTCCGGCTCGACCTCGAGCACAAAGTCCAGGAACGAGCGCGCCTCGGCCGAGATATGCAGGTCGTTCAGCGGCGTCTGCGCGTACCGCCCGTTCATGATCTGGTTGCACAGCTGGTCGTGCGTCGAGCCGTTGAAGGGCAGGTACCCCGTCAGCAGCACGTACGCCAGACAGCCGACGGACCACATGTCGACCGAGTTCGAGTACACGCTGCCGCGCGACTCCTTGCCCTTGATCACCTCTGGCGCGAGGTACGCCAGCGTGCCGCAGAACGTCTTGAGGAACGTGCCCGACTCGGAGATCTTGGCCAGGCCAAAGTCCGACACCTTGATCCGCACCGGGTTCTCGGCCACGAGCAGGATGTTCTGTCGTCAGCTCCGCGCGCGCGCGCACTCACGTCCGGCTTGATGTCCCGGTGGCTGATGCCGAGGTCGTGCACGTACTCGACCGCCTCCAGCACCTGCTTGACCACCTCCGACGCCATCTCCTCCGGCATCGGGCCGTGGCTGGTGATGTAGTCCATCAGGTCGCCCCCGGCAACGTACTCCATCACCAGGTAGATGTGCGTCGCGTCCTCGTACAGCTCCTTGAGCTTGACGATCGACGGCTGTCGTCAGCCGCGCCCCGCGCCGTACGTACGTGGTTGAGCTTCATCAGGATGTTGACCTCGCGTTTGATCGCCAGCCCGGTCATGATCCGCCGCTTGGCGATGATCTTGATCGCGTACGTGTTGCCCGTCGACCGCTCGATGCCCTTCTTGACGCGCGCAAACGCGCCCTTGCCGAGCTCCTCGCGGATGTCGTACGCCGCGTAGACGCCCTCGAGCACAACCGCCTCCGACGGCGTCCGCGGGATCTGCACCATGAACTTGATCTCGTCGTCCGGGATGCCGAACGCGACGCCGATCTCGTCGCCCTGGCACAGGATGCAGCTCTTGTGCTTGGGCATGCGCGCGCCGTTCAGGAACGTGCCATTGGTCGACAGGTCCTCGATCAGCGGGATGTTGGTGTTGCTGTCTTTCTGCCCGTCAGCGCGCCCGCTCCCCCACTCACGATCCAGATCTTGAAGTGCCGGTTCGACACCCGCCGCGTGTTGCCCAGGCACACGTCCGACGCCGGGTTGCGCCCGAACACCCACTCCTTGCGGCCCGACTCGTGGTGGGCCAGGTCCCCGGCCCGCAGGGCCACGTTCTGCACCTGGCCCGTCACGCAGATCAGCCGGCAGATCACCGCGTTCTCGCTCGTCTCCATCCCGGCCGACTCGTAGTCGCTGCGCACGAGCTGCTGCTGCTGCGTCGACGGCTGCGTCGCTTCGTCCATGGTGTTTCTAGGCTCCTCGCCGATCCGGCTGTGCCGCCCGCTGCGCGGCCGTGTGTGTGCGCTGCCGCGTCCGCGCTGCTGCCGCCGCTGCCGCTGCTGCCGCCGCTGCCTGATTCGCGGCGCCGCCTGCGCTGCTGATGCTGCTGCCGCTGTGTTTGGTACTGGTGCACCGGCGCTGCCCAGCGTCTTCGATGCCGCTTGCTCGTCTCCCGCTTGATTGCGCTCTCTGCGCCTGTCTGGGTCTTGCTGCCGTCGGCTAGCTCCTGCTGCTGCCTCTGCTGACGTGTGCGAGCGCTGTATCGACGGTGGATGCCTGAACGCGGTCTGCGCGCTGGAAAATTTGAACCTATCAAACAAAAGGGGGGTTCGTGATCTAGCTTTGGGCTGCCGGGCGTAGTGTTTGCTCCACGCCGGCCAACGCCGCCGCATAACTACGGGCCACGGTTGCCGAGCGTCCTGCGGCTGGTCGGCTGTGCCGGCGACGCCTGGCCAGGCCTCGGCCGGGACCCGGCTGGCTGGCGGATGCTGCGCCGGCGGCGCAATGGGGGCGACGGCCGCGCTGCTAGACGCGTGTGTCACGCGTCTCCGGCACGACGACGGCCGACCGGCGGCTTCCGCCGTGCCGACGGCCGCTGGCGGCGCCGGCGAGGCTGCTACACAGGGCCGGGGCATGACTACGCCCATGCTGCGGCGCGTGCGGCGCGGTGCGCCTGCAGACGCATGCACGCTGAGCCGCACGAGCCGCATGAGCCGCGTGAGCCGCACGGCGGCGGGCAGCACGTGCGCCCCCGCGCCGCCGCCGCTGCCGCTGCCGCTCGGGCGACGCGGAACGGCCGCCGTGACGCGTCGTTTTCGCGTTCCCAACGCGTCCGCAGCCGACGGGACCGCCACGGACCGCCCGGGGTGCCCGCAACGGCGGCTGCCACCGTCCCCCCTGCATGGACGACGCCTAGCAGACCGCCAAACTAAGGCCGGCCGACCGGGTGCGCCGCGCTAATGCACGCGCGCCCTTGTGTGTCGCACCATCCGGCTGACACCCAAGCTGCTGGGTCGGCTCGGGACCGCTGCGCCGGGCGCCGCTGTGGCGCGCTCACCGCCTGCGCGCCACACCTGGCTCGCTAGTCGGTACCGCGGTTCCACGTTCGCTAAGGGCGGCACGTCGCGAGCGGAATATTTGACGCGTGCGCGACGCTGTCACGGGGTGGCCGGATTGGCGGTGCGGCGGGACGCCGGGCCTGGATTGCGCGTGCGGGCACTGGCGTGCTGGGACCGTTGTAGTGGAGCAGTGCAGGCTGGCGCAGTGGCTGTGCACGCGAGAGAGCGACGCTCGGGCGCGGGCAGGCGGCGGCCGCGCGGCGATCCCCCGGAGCAGTGGCGGTGCCGCGGGCAAGCAACTGGCAGCGGCCGCGGCGAGGATGGCTGTCGCCGCTGGAGGCTTGTCCGCTGCACCGCCACTGCTGATCCCAGGCGGGACTGTGTCGGTGCTGCCCTACGGCCGAGCGTTACACAGAGCAAGCCGCATGGAGTGCGGCTCAAATCGTCTCGCGCTGCGGCTGGCCTCGCCGCACTCACCGCCGAAGGCGGGCGGGCGGCCCAACGGACGAGGCTCAAGCGACGGCCCGGTCAAACATGGCTGCGGGTAGTGGCCTCCAGGTAGTGGCGGTGCACGCGGGCCAGCGGCCAGGCTCGCTGCCATTGCTCCGTAGATCTCCACGCAACGCCCGCCGGCTCTGTCTTCAAGCAGAGCACTCGACAAGGAGGCCCGCGCGGCCCTGCGCGCCGAGTGGTGGACGCGCCGCACCGCGTGCGGCGTAGGGTTTTCCCCGTGTACGACTCGTAGGGTTTAGGCGGGCCTAATCAGCGGCGGCTGCTGGAAGATTCCCATCACCGCCAGGTAGCAGTGTCGCGTCCATCGTCGGCATCAACCATCGTCCATCGAAGACCAGCAGCGTGCGACCAGGTATGGAGGAGCTCGGGATCGTCAAGAAGAGCGCCGGCAAGACCGAGACGGTGCGGGCGGCGGCCAAGGCGGCCAGTGCGCGGACCAAGGCCGCCGAGGACAAGGCCACGGATCCGTACAGCCTTCTCAAGAAACTGGAGCGGGACCTCGAGTACATCAATCTGCAGGAGGACTACATCAAGGACGAGCAGCGCAACCTGAAGCGCGAGCTGGTGCGCGCGCAGGAGGAGGTCCGGCGGATCCAGTCGGTGCCGCTGGTGATAGGACAGTTTCTGGAGCCCATCGACCAGCACACGGGCATTGTGGGGTCGACGACGGGCTCGAACTACGTGGTGCGGATCCTGTCGACGCTGGACCGGGAGCTGCTGAAGCCGTCGTCGTCGGTGGCGCTGCACCGGCACTCGAACTCGCTGGTGGACATCCTGCCGCCGGAGGCGGACTCCAGCATCGCGATGCTGGGCGCGGGCGAGAAGCCAGACGTGTCGTACGCGGACGTCGGCGGACTGGACATGCAGAAGCAGGAGATCCGCGAGGCGGTCGAGCTCCCGCTGACGCACTTTGAGCTCTACAAGCAGATCGGCATCGACCCGCCGCGGGGCGTGCTGCTGTACGGCCCGCCGGGCACGGGCAAGACGATGCTGGTCAAGGCGGTGGCCAACAGCACGACGGCGTCGTTCATCCGCGTGGTCGGGTCCGAGTTTGTGCAGAAGTACCTCGGCGAGGGCCCGCGCATGGTGCGCGACGTGTTCCGGCTGGCGCGCGAGAACTCGCCGGCGATCATCTTCATCGACGAGATCGACGCGATCGCGACGAAGCGGTTCGACGCGCAGACCGGCGCGGACCGCGAGGTGCAGCGCATCCTGCTCGAGCTGCTCAACCAGATGGACGGCTTCGACCAGACGTCGAACGTCAAGGTGATCATGGCCACGAACCGCGCCGACACGCTCGACCCCGCGCTGCTCCGGCCCGGCCGGCTGGACCGCAAGATCGAGTTCCCGTCGCTGCGCGACCGCCGCGAGCGCCGGCTGATCTTCACCACGATCGCGGCCAAGATGTCGCTCGCGCCCGAGGTCGACCTCGACTCGCTCATCATCCGCAACGACCCGCTGTCGGGCGCCATCATCGCGGCCATCATGCAGGAGGCCGGCCTGCGCGCCGTGCGCAAGAACCGCTACGTGATCCTCAACAGCGACCTCGAGGAGGCCTACAACTCCCAGGTCAAGGCGGGCAGCGACGTCGACAAGTTCGACTTTTACAAATAAACACGCCGCATCTCGGCTCCGGCCCGGGCTTTTGTACACATCCGCGCACGTAGACCGGCCGCGTGCGGCCATTGCGTATACTATACATCCTGCGGGGGGCCCGCCTACGCCCGCAGCTTTTTGTACTCGTACGCGAGCACCTTCATGAACAGGTCCGCGTCCTGCACGTGCACGGGCTGCGTGAGCGCCTGCATGGCCGCATCGAAGTCGGCGTGCGCGAGGTCTGGGTCAGCGTGGCCGCGCGGCTGCTTACCGGCCATCGAGTCGAGCAGCGTCAGCGACGCCGCGTGGAGTACCTTGAAGCCGTCGCCGCCGAGGAGGAAGAACACGTCCCAGATGCGCAGCTGGACCGCGAACGGCACCGTGTACGAGAACAGCGTGAGGTACCACTTGGTCGCGTACACCGTGGGCACGATCTCCATCGCTTTCTGCGGTCAGCGCCGCCGCGCACGCACCTACCAGCGCCGCGCCGAGCTTGCGCGTGCCGAGCACGGTCTCGAGCTCGTGGAAGCACCCAAACAGGCCGGCGAAGTTGTCGCGGTAGAGCCGGCCGACGCGCCGGGCCGTGAACATGCGCACCAGCATGATGAAGCACGACACCTCGTCGTAGTAGCACAGCAGCGTCGCCGCCAGCATCGCCATGCCCTGCACGTAGCCGAGATCGGCAAAGTGCAGCGACAGGCAGTGCAGCACGCGGAACAGCAGCCGCTGGCCGCCGCTGTACCGGCTCGAGAACATGACGTGGCCGTCGATCGTCCGCGGCACGTCCAGGTCGATCTGCACGTCGTGCGCCGACGCCTCGGTCAGGTACCGCTGGTACAGCGCCTCCAGCCGCTTGTCCGGCACAAAGTCCGACCGCTTCTGCGCCGACGCCGTCAGGAACGACCGCCACGCCCAGGCCTGCGTCAGCGCGCCCGCCAGATACGTACCCGCCAGGCGTCCGGGATGCCCTTGAACGTGCGCTTGATGAGTTTGGGCGTGCGCTCGAACGTGTACGACACGGCGCCCGTGCGCGGGTCGAACTCGCGCGCCGCCATGTCGCGCCACTTGACCTCGCGGCGCTTCTCGCGCCGGTGGTCGGTGTCGGCCTTGGGCTCGAAGTAGATCTCGTGCGCGCGCGCCGGCGCCTTGCGGAACAGCCGCACCGACCGCCGCCCGTCCAGGCTCGCCGCCGCCCGGAACCGCGCGGCCGAGCCCGTCTTGGCGATGAACCCGTACCGGTCGACGTCCTCGGGCTCGACGCCGGTCCAGTCCTCGGCCTCGCCGGGACGCGCGTATTTGGCCTGCACGTCCTGCGACTGCCGTAGGTCCTCGATCGACAGTGTCGAAGTCGACCCTGGCAGCTCTGCGCTGCGGTCTACCGCCGGACTCATCATGATCACGATCTGGCCGTTGTGTGCTGAGAAATCCGGGGATCGGCCCTGGCTCTGCGTGCCGAAGATCCCGTGCCTTGGGCCTCGATCTGTTGTGCCGGACCTTTTGCAAAGCGCTGGACCACCCAGCCGACTATTCTGCCACACTCTGCGCCGCCGCTCCTCGGTGCCCGAGCAATCCGCTGGGTCTCTGCTGATGATGGTAATGGCGTCGGGCGGACTGGGTCACCCGGCGGACGCCCCGACGAGTTCGGAACGTTCCCAGGGGTACGACACGAGCCACCACCGCCCGATCTGGTCGCCCGAAACGGCCGGGCTGTGGCGCCGCTGCCAGCCGCTCGCTAGCTCAGGCACGGGGCCCGCGCTGCGCCACTCTACGGTGTGCCTAGTGGTCTTCTATATTTGTACGTACGCCGGAACGGGCAGTGCGCGGCCGCAGTCGGTGCGGCTGTGCGGCGTGCGGCTGCGCGAGCGTGCAGCGGTGACTGGGGCGGCTGGCTGCGGCGGGTCGGAGGGCGGTGCAGCGCGCGGCGGTGCGACGAGCGTGCGGCGGTGCAGCGTGCGGCGGTGCAGCGTGCGGCGGCGGCGGTGCAACGAGTGCGGCGACTGTCGGCGGGAGAAGCTGCATTGTGGGCAGCCAGTACGACGCCGCACGCTCTGCGGCGCGCGTGGTGTGCCACCTCAGCCACATGTAGTGTTGCCTCGCCTGTGTCATCTGCCTGGAGAGCGGCCGCTCCGCGGAGTGGCTGCCCGAGGCTTGCCGTGGCCGTGCAGCGTGCTTCACTTGTGTCACCTGCGGGCAGCCACCCCCACGGAGCGGCCGCCGGAGGCATGCCGGCGCCGTGCGGCGCGCTTCGCCTGTGTCACCTGCCCGAGGCAGCCACCCCCACGGAACCGCCGCCGGGGGCGTGCCGTGGCCGTGCAGCGTGCCTCATCCGTGTCACCTGCCTGCACGGCAGCCACCCACCGAACCGCCAAGCCTCGCCGGGACCGCGCCTGAGCCGCATGCGGTGCGGCGCGCCCGGCCCTTGCGCCGCACGGGATGCGGCTCACACCCCCTCGAGCGCCTGCAGCTGCACCAGCTCATAGTACTTGCCGCGGGCGGCCAGCAGCTGCTGGTGCGTGCCCGACTCGGTGACCACGCCCTCGTCAAACACGTAGATCACGTCCGCGTTCTGGATCGTCGACAGGCGGTGAGCCACCGCGACGGTCGTGCGGCCCTTCGCGGCCGCGTCCAACGCCGCCTGCACGATCTTCTCGGACTCGCCATCGAGCGCAGACGTGGCCTCGTCCAGCAGCAGAACGCGCGGGTTGCGCACCAGCGCGCGCGCTATCGCAATCCGCTGCTTCTGGCCGCCGGACAGCAGAGCGCCCTTGGATCCGCACACCGTGTCGTACCCGTCCGGCAACGACATGATAAAGTCGTGGATGTTTGCCTGCGTGCACGCCTCGACGATGTCGTCCTGCGTCACCGGGCCCACCGCACCGAGCTCGACGTTCTCGCGAATCGTGCCGGCGTACAGCGTCGGCTCCTGCTGCACGAGCGCAATCTGGCTGCGGTACGCGTTGATGTTGAGCTCGGCAATGTTGCGGCCGTCCAGGCAGACCTGGCCGGCCTGGGGCCGGTAGTAGGCCTCGATGAGGGCGATGGTCGTCGACTTGCCGCAGCCGGACGAGCCGACGAGAGCCACGTACTGGCCGCGCTTGATGGCCAGGTCCAGGCCGCGCAGCACAGGCACGTCCGGCCGGGTCGGGTAGCGGAAGTGGACGTTGCGGAAGTCGATGTCGCCGGCCACCGCGGCCGGCACGGCGCCGGTCTCGGCCCAGGCGTCGATCTCGGGCGTGCGGTCGAGCAGGCTCGTCAGGCTGCGCGTGGCCGTCAGCGCCTTGCCGATGTCGGGCGCAAACGAGAACACAATGCCGGCGCTCTCGGCGCCAAAGACGACGGCCATGAACACCGTGTAGAACTCAAACACGTTGTACTCGCCCGTGGCCAGGAACCGCGTGCCGTACCAGAACGCGAGCGACATGGTGAAGTAGAGCATGCCCTGGCACAGGCCGTAGAAGAACGCGGACTTGATGCTGTCGACGCGGGCGGCCGCGGTGGCCGCCTGCAGGTTGGCGTGGTACGTCTGCCAGACGGCGTCCTCGCGCGTGAGCGCGGCCACGGTGCGAATGGCGGCCGTGGCCTCGCACGCGAAGCTCGCGCTTTCCTGGTTCTCGGCCTTGGCGTTGGCCTCGAACTTGGTGAGCAGGTAGAACCGGTAGAACCCGGCGGTGATGAGGATCGGGACCGTGGCCGCGACGACGACGCCGAACTTGGGCGCGATCGCGATGCCGAGCACGGCCGACGCCAGGACGGTCACGGCCGAGTCGATGATCTTGCCGAGCGTGATGCCGCCGAGGCCCTCGACGGCCTGCGCGTCCGTCGCGAGCGTGTTGGTGAGCGCGCCGACGGTGTTCTCGTCGCGGTCAAAGTACGAGACGTCCTGGCGGAGAATTTGGCGAAACACGCGCAGGCGGATGCGGTGGACGAGCTTGGCGGACGAGTAGCCGAACAGGCTGGCCGTGGTCAGCTGCGAGATGCCGAGCACGCCTGCGAGCAGGAACAGGAACCCCGACAGCCGCGACACGGTCGCGAACAGGCGCGCGCTGTCGGTCTCGTCCCGGTACGCCGTGATGATTTTGCCGTAGAGCAGCCCCAGCACCGGGAACGCCAGGCCGCTGACCACGCACGACGCAAAGCCGGCGTAGTTGCAGTACCGCTGGGGGTGGCTGAGCGCGAAAATGGCCCGGGCGAGCGCCCAGACCGAGTACGTTCGGTCGGCGGCGACGAATTTGGCGGGCTCGGGCCCGAGCGCGGCGGCCTTTTCGTCCGTCCCGGCGGCCGGCTCGGCGGCAGCAGCCGCCGGCGCCGCGCCGTCGTGGGCCTCGATCTGCTGCGCCTGCACCAGCCCGTAGTACTCGCCGCGCAGCGCCAGCAGCTCGTCGTGGCTGCCGGTCTCCAGGACTTGGCCGTGGCGCATGACCACGATCGTGTCGGCGTCCTTGATCGTCGACAGCCGGTGCGCAATCACAATCGTCGTGCGGTCCCTGGCCGCGCGGTCCAGCGCCTCCTGCACGACGCCCTCACTCTTGGTGTCGAGCGCGGACGTGGCCTCGTCCAGCAGCAGGATCTGGGGGTTCGCCACAATCGCCCGCGCAATCGCGATCCGCTGCTTCTGGCCGCCCGACAGCAGGAACCCGCGCTCGCCCACGTTGGTCTCAAACCCGTCCGGCAGCGCCGCCACAAAATCGTACGCGTTGGCCTGCCGGCACGCGTCCTCGACCAGCCGCTGCTTCTCGTCGGCGCCAGCGTGTTCGTGCTCTGTCCCGATTAGGCCGTGCGCCACGTTCTCCGCGATCGTGCAGCCAAACAGCGTCGGCTCCTGCGACACCAGCGCCACCTTCTGGCGCAGCCACCGCAGGTTGAGCTCGCTGATGTCGTGGCCGTCCAGCAGGACCGAGCCCCGCACCGGCTTGTAGAACCGCTCGATCAGGCCGACGATGGTCGACTTGCCGGAGCCGGACGCGCCCACCAGCGCCACAGTCTTGCCGGCCGGCACGGTCAGATTGAAGCCGTCCATGACAACCACGTTCGGCCGCGACGGGTACACGAACTTGATGTCGCGCAGCTCGATCGTGCCCGCGACCTTCTCGAGCGTCCGGCCGGCGACCGAGCTGGCGTCGATCGGCGACGGCCGGTCGATGGTCGCAAACAGCTTGGTGGCGGCCGCAATGCCGCCGGTCAGGCTGTTCAAATAGGGCGAAATCAGGGCAAACGAGTACGAGGCATGGAAGACCACGAAGATCATCGTCAGGATCTTGCCGACGGTGATCTGGTCGGCGATCAGCATGCGCGTGCCCTGCCAGAACGCCAGCGCGTCCACGGAGAACGAGCAGAGGTACATGGTGCCGTTCATGACGCCGACGGCGATGCCGGCCCGCGTGGACCACTTTTCGGTGACGACCAGGAACCGGTCGTAGACCCGGGCCATGCGCTCCTGGATGCCAAAGGCCTGGACGTTGCGGACGCTCCCGATGGCCTCCTCGGCCACGGTCGAGCCGACCGAGTAGCCGTCCTGGGCGCGGACCTGGTACTTGACCATGTACACGGTCGAGATGCCGGAGGTGAGCACGGTGGCGACGACAATCGAGATCATGATCGAGGCCAGCACGGCCGACTGCGTGTAGGCGACGATGATGGCCGCGACGAGGGTCGAGCTGTTGGCGATGATGAACCCGAGCTTCTCGGACATGGCCTCCTGGACGGCGAGGGTGTCGGCGGCAATGCGGGACGTGATTTCGCCGGGGCCGAGCTTGTCAAAGTAGGCGATGTTCTGGCGCAGGACGGCGGCGAGATAGTGCTCGCGGATGCGCGCGGAGAGCACGGCGCCGCGGTCGATGAAGACGAACGTCTTGACGGTGGAGAAGACGACGTCGCCGATGCCGATGAGGAGCAGGTAGAGCGAGAGACGGTTGACCGAGGAGCGCAGCTCGTGCTCGGTGGAGTAGTAGCTGGCGTCGTACTGGCAAAAGTAGTCAGCGCCGGCGCGGTAGACGGCGCCGGCGCCGGTGTACGACGCGTGCGTGTCGGTGCAGTTGTAGTAGTAGCCGTGATCGTGGTAGGTCGCGCCGAGGGGGTACAGCTGCGCGATTTCCGAAGGCGGCCGGTACGACGACAGCGAGCCGGTCAGGTTGCCAAAGACCAGGGCCATGATGGGCTTGAGGACGCCCTCGCATACGGCGGCCAGGACGCCGACGAGGACAACGAAGCGGTCGAACGGCGTGGCGTAGCGGAAGAGGTCAGGGTAGTTGGCTTTGGCGGCGGGCGAGTCGATCTGTTCGCGCAGCACGGCGATCTCGGCGGGGGCAAGGCCAGCGTAGTCGTCGGGGACGTCGACGGCGGCCTTGCCGGAGCCGGCCTTGGAGGCGGACGAGCAGCAGGAGCTCGGCGCGCCGGGGGGGGTCGTGGGCAGGCATGTTGGCGAAAAAACTACGGGGGCGGGCAGAAGAGCGGTGAGTCACGTGACATGGCATAAGCTGTGGTCCGTGCGCACTGGCGCCCGGCGGCTGGGTAATGACGTGACGTGGCTTGCATTAGCGGCGCTCCAGCGCGACCAGCTGGCCGACCAGGTCCTTCACGCACACCTCCAGCGGGATGTACTCGACGCCGAGGTCGCGCTCGGCCTTGCTCCCGTCGAGCCCGAAGAACACGTCCAGGCCTGCCGGCGGCACGTCGCGCGGCCCCGTCGGCAGCCGCGGCGCCAGCTCCGGGAACTCGCGCTCGATGATGCCCACGACCTGCGACCACGAGTACCGCGTCTTGGACACCAGGTACCGCTGGCCGGCCGACGCCGGCGCCGTCAGCGCGCGCACGTGGGCCTGCGCCACGCTGCGCACGTCCACCCACAGCGTCATGAACGTCTCCTTGATCTCGGCCATGTTGCCGTTGATCACGTCGTACATCATCTGGTTGGACGTGTTGAGCGCGTCCAGCGACGCGTCGTTGAGCATCGGGCCCCACACCACCGGCGGGTTGATGACTGTCAGGCCGAACGCGGGCTTCTCGCGCTCGACAAACGCCCACGCCGTCTTCTCGGCGTACTTCTTGCTGGCCCGGTACGCCGTGAACGGGTCTTGCTTGCCCTGCTCCAGCGTCACCGGGTTCCAGTCGGCCTCGGTGTAGACGTAGCCCGGCCGGGCGCCCTGGTCGACGTCGACAATGGCGGCCATGCTGGAGGTCACGACGACGTGGCGCACCTGTGGCGCAAACTGCTGCACCGCCCGCAGCACGTTCGTCGTGCCCCTGATCGCCGACGGTGTCCTGCGCCCGAAAGTGGAACGGCGACGCCGTGTGCACCACGTAGTCCACGCCCACGACCGCCGCGTCGAACGCGCCCTCGGCCGCAATGTCCGGAACGACCACGAACGAGAACTTGCCGTCGTGCGCCGCAAACGTCCTGGCAATCGCCGGGATCTTGCCCTCGGACCGCACCGTCGCCCGCACCGTGTAGCCGGCCTCCAGCAGCTGCTGGAAGACGTGCATGGCAATGAAGCCGGACGCACCGGTGAGGAGGACCGTGCTCATTGTGCCGTGTCTGGCGGCTGGCCCGGGGCCTGGTGCTATTTGTAGGGCGCCCGTACGCTATCGGGCTTTGCTTATCCGGCGGGGGCCAGCGTTAAGTCCGATAGGCCGACGTGCGCCACACGGCCGCAGGCCGGCGCCACGTGCGGCGGTGGCACAGCCGCGATTCCGAGTCAACGCGAGTCAACGCGTCTCGGCCTCTCTAGGCAATTTTATTCAACTCAAGTGTACACGCGTCGGAACTCAAAAATGCAAAAGTCGTAGCCGGGCGGCAGCGGGAGTCCCGGCGTGCCAGACGGCCATGCATGGCAAAGGGGCATTGTCCGTGGGCCTAGGGCGAGCTGGCGTCCATTCCGCTCGGGCACTGGCCCGACGGGTCCAGCACGTTGCGGCGGCGGCCGCCCGTCTCGCGCACGCCGTCGACGTACGTGTACTCGTGCCACACGCCGGGCTTGGCCGGGTCCTTGACCATCTCGAGCGTGGGAAAGTAGTGCAGGTTGAGCTTGATCGTGAAGGCGACGGGCACAAAGTCGGACGACGTCACGTTGAGCTTGACGTACGACTTGTCCTTGAGGCCCTTGACGACGTCGAGGAAGGCGTCGAGGTCGCGCGTCTCGCGGCCGTTGGTGTGCGTCACAAAGTACGTCGGCATGAGCCCGAACTGCGACGCCGGCGAGCCCAGCAGGTTGCTGCCGATGTAGATCAGCGACGGCAGCGTGCGCAGCTGCTGCCGCACGGCGTGGGGGGGGGGGGGGGCGGGGGGGGGGGCCCCCCCCCCCCCCCCCCCCGCCCGGGGGGGGGGGGGGGGGGGGGGGGGGGGGGGGGGGGGCCCCCCCCCCGCCGGCCGCCCCCCCCCCCCCCACGT